>NC_052320.1:9888327-9905827 GCF_016432855.1 Salvelinus namaycush | reverse complement strand
GTATATGTTCACGGAGGTAGCTGGAAAACCTGTGTGTCTTCTGTGTGGAGAAAGTGTGGCGGTACTGAAAGAGTATAATCTGAGACGACATTATGAAACGAAACACGCGGACAAAAACAAGAATATGGACATGGAACAAAGGCTACAAAAGGCTAGATTTTTGCACTTTATTTTATTGTATTTCAATCCAATTATATTTTAAAAATATTTCAGTTGAGTGGATGATAGAAAATTGCTATTATTGTTTTTTTCTTTGAAGTAAATTTAGCCCACTTTTGCTAAAATAGAAAATATAGGCTACTGATGGTGCCTTGAATACCGGTTTCTTTCATTTAATGTTCATGTTATGGGGATTTTTATATAAAGGAAATTTGTCTTTTGTGTCTGTTGAAAATTAAAGATTACTGACAGAGCCATAAGAAAATATTGCTTTATTTATCTGATCATATTGGAATATATTTGTTAGGTTTTCAGTAGGTTCAATTAGGTTCACTAGACTATATGCGTCATTTAAAAATTTTTCAATGAACATTCGAACAGTCCGGCCCTCGGCTTGTAGCTAAATTTTTTATTTGGCCCTCCGTCCATTTGACTTTGACACCCCTGCCGTAGAGGATTTATAAAATAGCATACAATATTTCGGCTGAGGCCAAAAAACATTATTTGACAATCTTTGCGTCTGTGAAGGCCTTGTTTCTCGCAAGTATCCATGCAATCTCATATGTTGCCTCTGTCGTTTTCTCTGCAACAGTGCTAGATCTGTCCATCATTTTGGTTGTCATTTGAGATGTCCTTTGAGTTGCTCTATTTTGTTGTTTCTGAGGTTGCTTTGTGGCGGATATGTTTTGTCAAAGTGGGCATGGTGTGACTGGAAATGTCGCTCTAAATATGCTCGTTAATAACAATTGACTGCCTTCTGGCAAATAAAACAAAGTGAGCTAGTCCCATCACGCAGTACCAAAAAATACTTGTCTGTGCATTTCTCTTGGAACTTTCTGTGTTCTTCTTGAATCGACCATATCCTTCTCTAGCCACCAGAGCCACGTTAGCTACGTTAGCTAGCTGCATTTCCCTGCCGCCATCTTCCTGGTTTTCTTGGTTCTCCAGTGGTTGTTTGTTCATAGCCGTCACGTTGTTCTCCAGCTTTTCCCCCTCGTTTTCATTGTCAATAGACTTACGTTTCTTTTTTACAATAAATCGTCCCATGTCGACCAGACTGCAAAATTAGCTAGTAGCAAATTGATATGTGTCGGTCGCTGTAGCTGATCAGCTGCATTATATTTCGGCAAGCGTTCTATTTTGGCCTTTCTGTTTAACAGCTGCATTATACTGCCATCTATCTGCCGTCCAGGGAACAATCGACATATTCAATGAAATGATTCAGGCCAGCATTAAACACATTGAATTGAAATTGTATCATTGCTATGTATTATGAATGTAAAATCACAGCGAGCCGCAAGAGTTCCTGCGGTCGCGCAATGAGTACCACTGGGCTAAAGCATAAATATACATCTGGTGACCAGGCTTCAGGTATAGTGAGATGAATTTCCAACGAAACACTACCGAGCAAAATATAGAATGCTACAGAGGTGATGTGTGATGAGATAAGGACCCACCACAGGAGGCCGGCTCGTCAGAACGGTCCCCACAGTCATCATCCAGGTCACATGTCCAGGAAGTGGGGATGCAGCGCCCACTGGCACACGCATACTGGTTGGGTGGGCACGTACGAGCTTGAAAGGGGTGGAAGATAATAGCATTATAGAGAGATGGGAAAGGTGTGTGTGTGTGTGTGTGTGTGTGTGTGTGTGTGTGTGTGTGTGTGTGTGTGTGTGTGTGTGTGTGTGTGTGTGTGTGTGTGTGTGTGTGTGTGTGTGTGTGTGCAGTGTTGAGGAGTAGTTAACTACATGCAGTTCAACTAATAATGTAACTACATTTTGCAGTAGCTTGGTGGTAGTTAAACTAAATTCTAATGTTGGTAGTGTTTCCAGTAGTTAATGACTTTTTTGCCATGTAGCAGTGTAGCTAACTACAGGAACTACACACTACCTTTTACCATGTAGCGGTGTAGCTAACTACTGCAACTACACACTACTGTTTTACCATGTAGCGGTGTAGCTAACTACTGAAATTACACACTACTGTTTTACCATGTAGCGGTGTAGCTAACTACTGGAACTACACACTACTGTTTTACCATGTAGCGGTGTAGCTAACTACTGGAACTACACACTACTGTTTTACCATGTAGCGGTGTAGCTAACTACTGCAACTACACACTACTGTTTTACCATGTAGCGGTGTAGCTAACTACTGGAACTACACACTACTGTTTTGTGCAAAAATAACAGAAAATACGGGTGAAGTAGGCATCCGACCTGCCTAATTCGGACTTGAAACATAGTTTTTGTGTTCAATGGGCTAAATTACACATTATGTTAAGTGTGTGTACCTGAGCAGGTAGTATTGGACTCATCCTCATCACTTCCACAGTCATTGTCCCCGTCACAGAGCCAGCGCAGGGGGATACAGCGGTTATTCTGGCACTTGAACCGGTCCGATGGACACGTGTGCAGGTCTGGAGGAGAGAAAAGAAAGACAGTAGGATTAGATTGTTAGAATTAGAAAGTTAGATCAATAGAATTAGAATGTTATAATTAGAATGTAAGATCAATATAATTAGAATGTTATAATTAGAAAGTTAGATCAATAGAATTAGAATGTTATAATTAGAATGTAAGATCAATAGAATTAGAATGTTATAATTAGAATGTAAGATCAATAGAATTAGAATGTTATAATTAGAATGTAAGATCAATAGAATTAGAATGTTATAATTAGAATGTAAGATCAATAGAATTAGAATGTTATAATTAGAATGTAAGATCAATAGAATTAGAATGTTATAATTAGAATGTAAGATCAATAGAATTAGAATGTTATAATTAGAAAGGGGATTTTCATTAACTGTAAGTTCATAAAGCTGACTTTACACATCTATAAGCACATTATGTTTTAGGATGCTGGAGCTTCTGCTGCTCCGACTGCTCTGTCATGCACTGGAAGTGGAACTTTCATGTATACACAGAGAAATCCTAGTTTTACTAATTGTCGCATGAAGAGAGAGATGGATGGAGAAACTATGGGTCTATTTAACAGTCAATGGATATGTAATATTCAATTGATGCATGTTTCAAAGAAGAGGCAGTATTAGTGCTGGATCAGCTTTAAACAAAGCTCATGCTCTGCTGCTGCTCCTACTCAGCTCATGATTCTCAACTGTGCGTGTCATGCATTGTTGTTATTGTTGTTGCTGTTGTTGTTGTTGTGTGTGTGTGTGTTGCTCAGTAACCATGGTGAAGGAGTGGTGGTGTGACACTACTCACGGCAGAGCTCAGGCGCCTCGTCGCTGTTGTCCAAACAGTCGTTGTCACCGTCACACTTCCATCGCTCCTGGATACAGCGGTTGTTCTTACAGGCAAACTCTCCGGGCTGACACTGAGGAGGAGGGATGTAGGTGGGGTTGGCTGGGGAGAGAGAGAGAGTGAGGAAAGGAGGAGACTGTTACGGATACTCTAGTAGAGCAACGTCTCTCAATCTCAGCTGTTCATATTCTGGAAATATGGGATGCATTTATCTACTTATGAGGGCTATTAGAACCAATTCAGCTGAAGAAAGCAGGTCTGAGACATTCGTTTCCCCACTCACCAGCTTAAACATGGACATTCCATACAGCATCCCAGATCAACTTAAAATTATATTTTAACATATTCTAATTGAGACCATCCCAATACATACCTTTACAGGTGACATTGTCGTCATCCAGTATCTGGTCGTCAGCACAGCCACAGGACCTGCCATCAGGGATAGCCAGACACAGACTGCTGCAGCCTCCGTTTTTCACACGACACAGGTTGGTGCCTACAGAAACACCAACAGAAGACAGGCAGACAGGGCCGTTAGCATTGTTACCAAGCTAATTTCCTATTTAGGCCATTAAAGTATTCATTTATTCATGCATTCATTCATTCACATCTAGGCTAGCTAAATCACTGACATGTTATAACCTTTTACAAAATTTGACAAGAAGTTTTGGCATGTGTTATGATGACACTTTATGACTTGCTTGTTCAATGTCTTGTATAGTGTTACCTAGTGTTACCCATATAGTGTTACCAAGCATTATCCATATAGTACTTTCCATTAAAGTTACCTTGCTGCTGGTGAGCGTCATACACGCGGATCTCAAAGAGGGGTGGTCGTTCATTGCGGAGCAGCGTGACAGTGCTGGTGGTTGTGTCCAGTTTGAAGATGCTGCCGCCACGGTACTCGTTCCAAAACAGGAAGTGCTTGTAGTGACACAGGCCGAAGGCGTGGTTCAGCTCATTTCCCTCGTACACCATCTGACCAATGAGAGAGAGAAAATGATCATATGACACAGATCATGGTCATGGTTAAGGTCAAAACCATAGAATCCTTTTTTGTATATATATATTTTGGGAGTATTTGCTGACACTTGATTTAGACAGTTTGGTAATCAGATGGGATATAGGCAGGTGGGAGAAACAGTAGGAGTGTGGATGTGGGGATTGAACCTCGGTCTCTGGTGGGGAGATTTGTACATGTGTGATCATTAGGGTTAGGTCTAGGCTTAGTAAGCAGTCTAACTGACCTTGCGCTCTGTGGTGTTGAGGTAAACCATCTCGATGCGGTCGTAGTATGCGTCCACCCAGTACAGGATGCCCTGCGGGATGTCCAGACTCAGGCCGTTGGGCCACAGCACTGTCTTACTGGTCAGCAGGACCTGGTCATGCGAGCCGTCCATCCACGCCTTCTTGATCTTCCCTCGGTTAGTCTTCTTGGGGTCCTCCTCCCAGTCTGTCCAGTACATCCACCTGGAACACAATCACACGTTCTGTTAGAGCAATACTACATTTGCAAACTTCCAGTAACTTTCCTGAACTTCACAGGTTTTCCAGAAATCCCCCAAAAAGTGTTCCCCCCAGGAATCACACACCAACATTTCTGGAAAACTTAGGAATTTGGGGAAATGTACAGAAATATTACAATACATTCTCATAGGGTGATGTCTCTGTGTGAGATGTATACTATAGCAAAAGAACATAAGGAGGGCATAATGTCTGACCCGTGCTGGGGGTCCACTACGATGGCACGGGGGTGGGTCATCTTGCCCTCAATGAGGGTCTTGCGTGTCTGAGAGGCTTTCTCCAACCTGGCCACACTGATGGTCTTCATGGGCCCGTCGTCTGTCCAGTATAGGTTACCTGCCATCCAGTCTACCGCTATCCCCTCCACGGTGTGGATGCCTGAGGGAAGGAAAGAAGGGAGGAAGGGACAGAGAGAGGGAGAGAGTGACTGTCTAATAGGGCTTGGTATTGGCAGGGACCTCATGATATAATTTGTATCACAATTCCTAGGTAACTATCTGATACATCTCGTGATTCTATACGCATCACGGTTCTATATGAATTGCGATTTGATTTTGTAATAGGGTGGAACAGAGGGTTGTTGTGATGCATTTCATGTTAAATATTATGGTACTAGATCAGTCCTTACCGTCCTTTAGTATGGTGTCTCTCTCTGTGCCATCGATCTTCTGCCGTCCAATTATGTAACTCACGGCGTCAGCGAAGTAGATGAATTCGCTCTCGGCATGGAAGTCCAGCGCCCTCGGGTTCATCAGATTCTCAATGGGGATCATGTACTCGTCTGGGACCTTGGCATTCATGTCCATGCCACGGATGATGCCAGGGCGACCCTTACCGTACACCAGGAACAACTCGTGTTCAGGTTCTGCAGAGGGAACATCATAAAACATTACATCATTGTCATGGGAACATCGCTGAACAGTTAGTTACAAGATTGGAGAAACACAACAATGAGACCTTTTTGTCCGAAGAGTATGTCGAAGTTATGTAAATGGTACATTTTCTTGCTTCGAGAGATTATATTCAACTCATATTGCTACTACATAAATTGCAGGTCTGTTCTGAATGGAGTTCTATGCTGAGTTGAGATGTGCTGTTGTGTGTGATTTCCATGCTATGCTCAGTGTGTGGCATTCAATTCAATTCAATTAAATTGTAGAAAGTACTCACTCTTGCAGGACTTCCCATCGCTGCCCAGGCTGAATCCAGAGCGACAGCGGCAGGTCCAGGTCTTGTGGCTGTTCCCCAGCAGACAGAGGTCTGAGCAGCCTCCTGGCTTCTTAAACTGGTCCGGGGCACACGCATGACTCTTCTCTCTCACTGGGCACCAGGGGACAAGAAAGGGGTCAGGGGGCAGAGGTCAGAAGCGAATGATCAGCACTAGGCACCAACATGGCTACAACTAGATGCAGACAGGTAGATACTCTTCTGGACTCCTCCAACCAGGATTTCAGGAAAACGGTACCATCATTTTGCTACCCTAGGCATGTATCTACATGGAGGTTGGCGTGTCTGGTGGTACACGTGCAGGGCTGGAACAAAAGCCTGTGCACACTACGTTCCAAACTTCATGGCAAAGATTGCCCCATTCCTACAGCGGCAGTTCTGGATACATACATGGGGGTTTGTGGGTGTGAACCTACCTGAGGGTTGGCGTCTCTGATGGTATACGTGCAGGGCGGCGCCGCGGTCCATCCTGGTAACCACCGTGTAGTCAGAGGAGTTGAAACGGTTGATCCGGATCACACTGGTCTTAGCGGGGTTCAGGTTGCCTTCGTCTGAGTTGGTGGCGTACAGGTAGTTCTCAAACACCGTCAGCCCATAAAGGTGTTCAATCTAACAGAATTACAACAGAAACACAGTCCGAGTTGGTGTCTGTATGTGTATTGTGTATGTGTGTATGTGTGTGTGTCCTCACCAGCAGGCCTTGTATGATGGTATGTCTGTTCTTGCCTTCGTAGTCCACCACCTCTACGTAGTCCAGGTAGGCATCAGCCCAGTAGACCAGCCTGTTGACCAGGTCCAGGGTGATACCGTGGGGGAACACGATCTTACTATCCACCAGCTTGGTCCGGTTCTGACCGTCCATGTCACAACGCTCCACCTTGGGAGTCTGACCGTAGTCCGTGAAGAATACCTTCCTGTAGAGAGCAAGGGGAGGTAGAGGAGCGAGGGGAGGTAGAGGAACGAGGTAAGGTAGAGGAGCGAGGGGAGGTAGAGGAGCGAGGGGAGGTAGAGGAGCGATGGGAGGTAGAGGAATGAGGGGAGGTAGAGGAACGAGGTGAGGTAGAGGAGAGAGGGGAGGTAGATGAGCGATGGGAGGTAGAGGAGCAAAGGGAGGTAGATGAGTGAGGGAAGGTAGAGGAGCAAAGGGAGGTAGAGGAGCGAAGGGAGGTAGAGGAGCGAAGGGAGGTAGAGGAGCGAGGGGAGGTAGAGGAGCAAAGGGAGGTAGAGGAGCAAAGGGAGGTAGAGGAGCGAGTGGAGGTAGAGGAGCAAAGGGAGGTAGAGGAGCGAAGGGAGGTAGAGGAACAAGGGGAGGTAGAGGAGCGAGGGAAGGTAGAGGAGCAAAGGGAGGTAGAGGAGCGAAGGGAGGTAGAGGAGCAAAGGGAGGTAGAGGAGCGAGTAGAGGTAGAGGAACAAGGAGAGGTAGAGGAACAAGGGGAGGTAGAGGAGCAAAGGGAGGTAGAGGAGCGAGTGGAGGTAGACGAACAAGGGGAGGTAGAGGAGCGAGGGAAGGTAGAGGAGCAAAGGGAGGTAGAGGAGCGCAGGGAGGTAGAGGAGCGAAGGGAGGTAGAGGAGCGAGGGGAGGTAGAGGAGCAAAGGGAGGTAGAGGAGCGAGGGAAGGTAGACGAACAAGGGGAGGTAGAGGAGTGAGGGGAGGTAGAGGAGCGAGGGGAGGTAGAGGAGCGAGGGGAGGTAGAGGAGTGTGTGGGGATATTAAATTGAGGAAAGGGAGGACTGACCGCATTATAATGTTTATTATAATTCTTCAATTTATATTTGACCCCTCACATTTAAGATGCACCAAACCATTTTGACGTGCCAGCATCAACAAGGGTAAGTGATCATGCATGTTGCATGTGTGTGTATGTCTTAGAGGAGGAAGTGTTCTGACTGACTAAGGGCTGGGTGGGCAGTCATCTGACTGACTAAGGGCTGGGTGGGCAGTCACCTGACTGACTAAGAGCTGGGTGGGCAGTCACCTGACTGACTAAGGGCTGGTTGGGCAGTCACCTGACTGACTAAGGGCTGGGTGGGCAGTCAACTGACTGACTAAGAGCTGGGTGGGCAGTCCCCTGACTGACTAAGAGCTGGGTGGGCAGTCATCTGACTGACTAAGGGCTGGGTGGGCAGTCATCTGACTGACTAAGGGCTGGTTGGCCAGTCACCTGACTGACCAAGAGCTGGGTGGGCAGTCAACTGACTGACTAAGAGCTGGGTAGGCAGTCATCTGACTGACTAAGAGCTGGGTGGGCAGTCAACTGACTGACTAAGAGCTGGGTGGGCAGTCACCTGACTTTCTAAGAGCTGGGTGGGCAGTCACCTGACCAGAACGACCAAGGGGAAGTACACAAGAAAGCATCTCAGGGCACTTCTTAGGGGTCTCTGGGGTTGTTATCGGGGTAGTGCTCACCCCATGAGGGGGTCCAGGGCGATGCCTTTAGGGTTGTAGAGCTCCTGATCCAGCAGAGTGACACATGTCTGGCCGTCGACATTGCACACAAATATACGATCGTCCACGTTGTCCAGAAAGTAGAAGTTTCCTGTCAGCCAGTCAATAGCCATCTGCTCCACATCTGGTGGGATAGAGTGAAGAGGTTACAGTGCCTTGCAAAAGTATTCACCCCGTTTGGCATTTTTATGTTGCATTACAACCTGTAATTTAAATGGATTTTTATTTGGATTTCATGTAAAGGACATACACAAAATATTCAACATTGGTGAAGTGAAATTTAAAAAAATACTTGTTTCAAAAATGTATGAAAAATAAAAAAATGAAACGTGGTGTGTGCATATGTATGCACCCCCTTTGCTATGAAGCCCCTAAATAAGATCTGGTGCAACCAATTACCTTCAGAAGTCACATAATTAATTAAATAAAGTCCACCTGTGTGCAATCTAAGTGTCACATGATCTCAGTATATATACACCTGTTCTGAAAGGCCCCAGAGTCTGCAACACCACTAAGCAAGGGGCACCACCAAGCAAGTGGCACCATGAAGACCAAGGAGCTATCCAAACAGGTCAGGGACAAAGTTGTGGAGAAGTGCAGATCAGGGTTGGGTTATAAGAAACTTTGAACATCCCAAGGAGCACCATTAAATCCATTATTAAAAAATGGAAAGAATATGGCACCACAACAAACCTGCCAAGAGAGGGCCGCCCACCAAAACTCACGGACCAGGCAAGGAGGGCATTAATCAGAGAGGCAACAAAGAGACCAAAGATGAGCTGCAAAGCTCCACAGCGGAGATTGGAGTATCTGTCTATAGGACCACTTTAAGCCATACACTCCACAGAGCTGGGCTTTACGGAAAAGTGGCCAGAAAAAAGCGATAACTTAAAGAAAAAAGGCATGTGGGGGACTCCCAAAACATATGGAAGAAGGTGCTCTGGTCAGATGAGACTAAAATGTAGCTTTTTGGCCATCAAGGAAAATGCTATGTCTGGCACAAACCCAACACCTCCCGTCACCCCGAGAACAGCATCCCCACAGTGAAGCATGGTGGTGGCAGCATCATGCTGTGGGGATGTTTTTCAACGGCAGGGGCTGGGAAACTGGTCAGAATTGAAGGAATCATGGATGGCGCTAAATACAGGAAAATTCTTGAGGGAAACCTGTTTCAGTCTTCCAGAGATTTGAGACTGGGACGGAGGTTCACCTTCCAGCAGAACAATGACCCTAAGCACACTGCTAAAGCAACACTCAAGTGGTTTAAGGGGAAACATTTAAATGTCTTGGAAATGTCAATCCAATTGAGAATCTGTGGTACGACTTAAAGATTGCTGTACACCAGCGGAACCCATCCAACTTGAAGGAGCTGGAGCAGTTTTGCCTTGAGGAATGGGCAAAAATCCCAGTGGCTAGATGTGCCAAGCTTATAGAGACATATCTCAAGAGACTTGCAGCTGTAATTGCTGCAAAAGGTGGCTCTACAAAGTATTGCCTTTGGGGGGGGTGAATAGTTATGCACGCTCAAGTTTTCTGTTTTGTTGTATTTTTTCTTGTTTGTTTCACAATAAAAAATATTTTGCATCTTCAAAGTGGTAGGCATGTTGTGTAAATCAAATGATACAACCCCCACCAAAATATTTTTGAATTCCATGCTGTAAGGCAACAAAATAGGCAAAATGCCAAGGGGGTGAATACTTTCGCAAGGCACTGTGGGTGAGATAGACAGAGAGATGTATTTATTATTTTGGAACTTTTGTGAGTGTAATGTTTACTGTTAATTATTATCTACTTCACTTGCTTTGACAATGTTAACATCTGTTTCCCATGCCAATAAAGCCCTTAAATTGAATTGAATGGAATTGAGAGGAGAGCAAGAGAATTCGAGAGAGACGGCAACACAATTAGCAACACAATTAGACCCAACCAAATCATGAGAAAACCAAAAGATAATTACTTGACACATTGGAAAGAATTAACAAAAAAACAGAGCAAACTAAAATGCTATTTGGCCCTAAACAGAGAGTACACAGTGGCAGAATACCTGACCACTGTGACTGACTCAAACTTAAGGAAAGCTTTGACTATGTACAGACTCAGTGAGCATAGCCTTGCTATTGAGAAAGGCCGCCATAGGCTGACCTGGCTCTCAAGAGAAGACAGGCTATGTGCACACTGCCCACAAAATTAGGTGGAAACTGAGCTACACTTCCTAACCTCCTGCCCAATGTATGACCATATTAGAGACACATATTTCCCTCAGATTACACAGATTCACAAAGGATTTGAAAACAAACCCAATTTTGAGAAACTCCCATATCTACTGGGTGACATACTACAGTGTGCCATCACAGCAGCAAGATTTGTGACCTGTTGCCACAAGAAAAGGTCAACCAGTGAAGAACAAACACCATTGTCAATACAACCCATATTTATGCTTATTTATTTTCCCTTTTGCACTTTAACCATTTGTACATCGTTACAACACTGTATATATACATAATATGACATTTGTAATGTCTGTTCTTTTGGAACTTCTGTGAGTGTAATGTTTACTGTGAATTGTTATTGTTTATTTCACTTTGTATATTATCTTCTTCACTTGCTTTGGCAATGTTAACATATGTTTCCCATGCCAATAAAGCCCCTTGCACTGAATTGAATTGATAGACAGACAGAGAGAGAGAGAGTTAGAGAGAGACAGAGAGAGAGAGAGTGAGAGAGAATTAGAGAGAGAGAGAGAGAGTTAGAGAGAGAGGAGACTAAACAAGAGCAACATTGTAATTTAGGAGTTCCTGTCATGGTGTTACGCTGGCTAGTCTAGAGGGTTGTCCACCACTTGAATGGAGTGACATACTTTGAGAGAAAGAGGGGAGGGGAGAGGAGAGGGAGAGAAGGAGAGAGAGAGCGAGACAGACAGAAAAAAATATCGGAGCTGAACTGACCCAAACACAGCCCATTAGTCCAGCTCACCCAGTGGGAGAGAAAGAGATTAACCCTCGCCACCAACCCACAGCCTGCTTGGTGACCTGACATGACCCAACCCTGACTAACAACCCTGCCTCATTCATATACCCTTTTCACACAACTGAGTTGAGCCAAGCCGAGCCAAGCCTAAGCCAGGCTGTACTGGTTATGTATCTGCCATAGTTGCTGGAACCGTGCTTAAAATGACAAGGTTAATCAGAGACAGCCCAGCAAAATACAGTTGGAATCGGTATGGTAGTGTAGAAAGGATAACACTTGTCCATGGGAAAGACAGACAACACACACTTGTTCTGTCTGAGCACTGACTGACTGCCTGACTCACTGGCTGAATAGCTAGCTGACTGACTGGCTGCCTGGCTAACTGACTCACTGCCTGGCTGACTGGCTGAGAAGATTGACAGCAGAACGAGGAAAAATAGCTGGGTTTGAATGAAATGCTAATGGTGTTATTTTGGAGGCTGTGGTTCGTCCCTCTTGGTTTCTTCCAGCTGACTACCCGAGCAAGGGCTAGTCTCTGACAATGAGAGTCTATCTGTGAGAAGGCGGTTGGGTAGGGAGGGTGGAGGGGCAGTTCCACAGAGAGACCAAGCCTGTCCCATCCTACCCCTCTATAGTTTGCCTGTCCCATCCCACCCCCCTTGTAGTTTGCCTGTCCCATCCCACCCACTTGTAGGTAGCCTGTCTCATACTATCCCTGTAGTAGCCTGTCCCATCCCACCCCCTGTAGTTTGCCTGTCCCATCCCACTCACTTGTAGCCAGCCTGTCCCATCCCACCCCCTGTAGTTTGCCTGTCCCATCCCACTCACTTGTAGCCAGCCTGTCCCATCCCACCCCCTATAGTTTGCCTGTCCCATCCCACCCCCCTTGTAGTTTGCCTGTCCCATCCCACCCACTTGTAGGCAGCCTGTCCCATACTATCCCTGTAGTTAGCCTGTCCCATACCACCTTGTAGTCAGCCTGTCCCATCCCACCCCCCCTGTAGTGTGACTGTCCCATCCCACCCCCCTGTAGTAGCCTGTCCCATCCCACCCCCCTGTAGTAGCCTGTCCCATCCCACCCCCCTGTAGTAGCCTGTCCCATCCCAACCACCTATAGGTAGCCTGTCCCATCTCACCCCCTGTAGTGTGCCTGTCCCATCCCACCCCCTGTAGTTAGCCTGTCCCATCCCACCCCCCTATAGGTAGCCTGTCCCATCCCACCCCCCTATAGGTAGCCTGTCCCATCCCACCCCCCTATAGTTAGCCTGTCCCATCCCAACCACCTATAGTTAGCCTGTCCCATCCCACCCCCCTATAGTTAGCCTGTCCCATCCCAACCACCTATAGTTAGCCTGTCCCATCCTACCCTCCTGTAGGTAGCCTGTCCCATCCCACCCTCCTGTAGGTAGCCTGTCCCATCCCAACCCCCTGTAGGTAGCCTGTTCCATCCCAACCTCCTGTAGGTAGCCTGTCCCATCCCACCCTCCTGTAGTTAGCCTGTCCCATCCCACCCTCCTGTAGGTAGCCTGTCCCATCCCACCCTCCTGTAGGTAGCCTGTCCCATCCTACCCTCCTGTAGGTAGCCTGTCCCATCTCACCCTCCTGTAGGTAGCCTGTCCCATCCTACCCTCCTGTAGGTAGCCTGTCCCATCCCACCCCCCTGTAGGTAGCCTGTCCCATCCTACCCTCCTGTAGGTAGCCTGTCCCATCCTACCCTCCTGTAGGTAGCCTGTCCCATCCCACCCCCCTGTAGGTAGCCTGTCCCATCCCACCCCCCTGTAGGTAGCCTGTCCCATCCTACCCTCCTGTAGGTAGCCTGTCCCATCCCACCCTCCTGTAGGTAGCCTGTCCCATCCCACCCTCCTGTAGGTAGCCTGTCCCATCCTACCCTCCTGTAGGTAGCCTGTCCCATCCCACCCTCCTGTAGGTAGCCTGTCCCATCCCACCCTCCTGTAGGTAGCCTGTCCCATCCCACCCTCCTGTAGGTAGCCTGTCCCATCCTACCCTCCTGTAGGTAGCCTGTCCCATCCCACCCCCCTGTAGGTAGCCTGTCCCATCCTACCCTCCTGTAGGTAGCCTGTCCCATCCTACCCTCCTGTAGGTAGCCTGTCCCATCCCACCCCCCTGTAGGTATTCTGTCCCATCCCACCCCCCTGTAGGTAGCCTGTCCCATCCTACCCTCCTGTAGGTAGCCTGTCCCATCCCACCCTCCTGTAGTAGCCTGTCCCATCCCACCCTCCTGTAGGTAGCCTGTCCCATCCTACCCTCCTGTAGGTAGCCTGTCCCATCCTACCCTCCTGTAGGTAGCCTGTCCCATCCCACCCTCCTGTAGGTAGCCTGTCCCATCCCACCCTCCTGTAGGTAGCCTGTCCCATCCTACCCTCCTGTAGGTAGCCTGTCCCATCCTACCCTCCTGTAGGTAGCCTGTCCCATCCTACCCCCCTGTAGGTAGCCTGTCCCATCCTACCCTCCTGTAGTTAGCCTGTCCCATCCCACCCCCCTGTAGGTAGCCTGTCCCATCCCACCCCCCTGTAGGTAGCCTGTCCCATCCTACCCTCCTGTAGGTAGCCTGTCCCATCCTACCCCCCTGTAGGTAGCCTGTCCCATCCTACCCTCCTGTAGGTAGCCTGTCCCATACCACCCTCCTGTAGGTAGCCTGTCCCATCCCACCCTCCTGTAGTTAGCCGTTCCCAGCTAGTGACTCCAGCAGTTATTTAAGCAATAAGGGGGTGTGGTATATGGCCAATATACCATGGCTAAGGGCCGTTCTTAGGCACAACACATCACGTAGTCCTTGGACACATCCCTTAGCCATGGTATATTGGCCATATACCACAAACCCCCGAGGTGCCTTATTGTTATTATAAAATGCTTACCAACGTAATTAGAGCAGTAAAAATAAATGTTTTGTCATACCCGTGGTATACGGTCTGATACCACGGCTGCATTCAGGGCTTGAACCACCCAACTTATAAATCCTGTAATAAACTGGGTGGTTCAAGCCCTGAATGCTGATTGGCTGACAGCCATGGTATACTCTATGTTATGTCGTGCCTAAGAGCAGCCCTTAGCTGTGGGATATTGGCCATATACCACACCCACTCAGGCCTTATTGCTTAATTATAGCCTGTCCCAGGGCTCTGTGACTTAAAATGACATTTGTAGTGAGTCCCACGGTAGGTTTGGCCACTTCCAAAGACAAACCCCAGGTTGGATGACTGAACAATGTTAAACCATGCTGCTACAGGGCTATTCCACAGTGGCACAGAGATAGCCTGTTCCCAGATCTGTTTGTGCTGTCTTGCCAACTCCTAAGGTCATTGTCACACCAATGGCACTGTCATGACGTTGCCTGTTTAGGTACATTAAGCCCATTCCCCTCTCCCCGCCACTCCCTGCCTCCCCCTTTCCTCCTTCAACCCATGCTGTGGTCACAGAGAGAGAGGGGAGTGGGCCATGAGAATCTCCTCATGGCCAAACAGTATTAGAGAGAGGACAGAGGAAGTTTTCTTCCACCTCACAGAACTTGAGGTACGAACAGATTTCATGTTCCTGAAAAAGTATTAAAGATCGGTGAAGATTCCAGCTATTAACCGGTCCGTTGGTCACAATGTGGGAAACTCATGGGAGACTGTGTGGCTACACTACCATACCACTGTTTATATAATAACCTCAGATATGAGGTTTACATCTGAGTGTTGTATAAAATGAATGAGTGAGTATGATACTGTTTGTATAATTGTGTAATATGATTTTGGACTGTTTAATGAAGAAAAATACAAATCCCTTTTGATTTGAACTAAATCCGAGGACCCGACCCTGAGCCAGTTGGGTCAGACATCCTGGGACAGCCCCTCTCTGCTATCCGAATAAAAACCCAACTCTGAGAAATTATCAACAGACCATGTTTTTCTCCATAGGAGGAGAACGAAGGTTAAGTACCATTGCTGAATCTTTAACCATACCACGTGGTTAAACTTTTAGACAAATAAGAACAAGTCTTTGATATTGACTACTAGTCTGTAGCTAGGAATTCGGTACCATTGAACGCGAAGAAAGACAACCGCCGAAACATCCATTCTATAACGAATGTCACTCTGAACTATCCACAATAACCAAGACAGAGACAGACGAATCTCCAACAGAAACTAACTTTTCTCCAGCGATCAGGACAACACACTGAGCGTAAATATATATATATTGATTGCAATTGTTCCCGAATGAGTGAGCGTTCATGTGTAAAGGATTAGCATGTCAATTGTTATAATTATGGACTCTGTAGTGACTTCTTAGTCGAACCCAATTTTCCCTTTGTCTAACAAGCCGCCATGCCGGTTCAGCCCACTAGGGCATATTTCTCCCATCATTTCATGTAACCATTTTAAATTTGTTTGTTTGTTTATGCATTTCTGTGAATTACTTAGTTAGTAATAAATAAATGATTTAAGACAATTGATGTATGGATGACTCATAGTGAAGACTGGGTTCGTGCAGATAACCAACAATTTACGACGTTTGGAATGAGACTAACGTGAGGTAAAATAAATAAATCATTAATCAGAAGACTATTGATCAGATATGAAAATATCTGAAAGGTTATATTGGGAAATTATAACTTTGTAATCTGACGACTTTCCCTGGTGCTCCCAAATTCATAGTTAATTAGTTACGTTATTATTTAGTTGATCGCGTAATAACTAATTACAGAGAATCTTTGATAAAAACTATAAGTCTTAAATTTAATGATAGCAAAGACACGACAGCACGATAGCACAGACAGATGTGAGACCAGGCTTGGGCAGAGACATCTGGGTCTGATGTGTCCCCATTCCTGTGGTCTACAAAGATTCAAAATAAAAGGCCTACCCCGCTCTTATTTTACCAGGCTAGACAATTTAGAACAAATTCTTATTTACAATGAGGGCCTGGCAAGAGGAAAAAGGCCTCCTGTGGGGACGGGGGATTAAAAAACAAACAACGTAAGACAAATGGCCAACACAGACAGAAGACACAGGCAACAGCTCAAATACAACAGCAGACAAACAGTGGATGTGTGTGTGTGTGTGTGTGTGTGTGTGTGTGTGTGTGTGTGTGTGTGTGTGTGTGTGTGTGTGTGTGTGTGTGTGTGTGTGTGTGTCTGTGTGTCTGTGTGTGTGTGTGTGTGTCTGTGTGTCTGTGTGTGCGTGTGTCTGTGTGTGCGTGCAGGCATGTGTGGTGTGTGTGAAGTAAAACAACATTCTTCCTTACATAAGGCAATGCAAACTAGTGACAACTAGAAACAACTACATGTCTCAACAACCTGTTCATCTATTTGTCCTTTGACCTCCTCCAGGGACACCAGGTCCTGTAGTTGTAGGTTGGCTTGGAGGGGATTCCAAGACCAGGGGACTGAGCAATCCAAGGACCTTTTTCCATGGCTCGGTTTACATTTTCGGGACTCTTAGAATATAACAAGATTGAGATCTGAGTTTGAATGTGTTTTCATTTCGAGCTAGAAGAGAGGATAGATAAGATGTCATTTTTCCTGAAATGGCCTTATAAATAAGAATGTACCAGTGTTTGAGCCTGCGTGTTGCTAGTGATGTCCACCTGACTGCACTGTAGAGATCACAATGGTGAGTTAGACTTCTCTGATTGGTGTCAAGACGAAGGGCTGCATGATACACAGAGTCAAGAGCCTTCAGTGTAGCGATTGAGGCACATACAGTCAATAGTATCACCATAGTCCAACACAGAGAGAAAAGTACAACTAATCAACTCCTTTCTGGCGGCAAAGGAAAAACAAGGTAATTAAACCCAATACGTAGCTTGAGTTTCTTGACAAGGTTCTCTCCACCCAAACTCCCAGATATTTGTACATTTTGACTTGCTCTATAGAATGTCCTTCCAACATAGTAATTACGCCGTTTTC
>NC_052320.1:9875827-9883327 GCF_016432855.1 Salvelinus namaycush | reverse complement strand
GTAGTCAATTAATAGCATTCTCACATAGCTGTTCCTTTTGTTCAGGTGTGAAAGGGCAGTGTAGAGTACAATAGAGATTGCATCATCTGTGGATCTGTTTGTGCGGTATGCAAATTGGAGTGGGTCTAGGGTTTCTGGGATAATGGTGTTGATGTGAGCCATGACCAACCTTTCAAAGCATTTCATGGCTACATACGTGAGTGCTATGAGCAGGTTACCTTAGTGTTCTTGGGCACAGGGATTATGGTGGTCTGCTTGACACATGTTGGTATTATAGACTCAGACAGGGAGAGGTTGAAAATGTAAGTGAAGACACTTGCCAGTTGGTCAGCACGTGCTCGCATTACATGTCCTGGTAATCCGTCTGGCCCTGTGGCCTTGTGAATGTTGACCTGTTTAAAGGTCTTACTAACATCGGCTGCGGAGAGCGTGATCACACAGTCGTCCGGAACAGCTGATGCTCTCATGCATGTTTCAGTGTTACTTGCCTCGAAGCGAGCATAGAAGTTATTTAGCTCGTCTGGTAGGCTCGTGTCACTGGGCAGCTCGCGACTGTGCTTCCCTTTGTAGTCAGTAATAGTTTGCAAGCCCTGCCACATCCGACGAGCGTCGGAGCCGGTGTATACGAGATTCGATCTTAGTCCTGTATTGATGCTTTGCCTGTTTGATGGTTCGTCGGAGGGCATAGCGGGATTTCTTATAAGCTTCCGGGTTATATACTGTACATCATTGGTGAAACACCTTATGACTAACGAATACAACAGGTGCAACACATCCTGAACAACGAGGATGATTCCAATCCAAACAGAACAGTTTGTGCTATCTGGGATCCTTGGAACATCCATACCTCATTGAAATTGAAATGTAAAATGGTTACGGTAAGGGTTAGGTTATGGTTAGGGTAGAGGTCAAGGTTAGGGTTTAGGGTATGGACGTCACAAGGATACGGGATAGCACTGAACCAAAGAAGAGGGAAATAGAAAACAAAATCAAGGAAAAAACCAAAGCCTGTAACATAAGCAATAGCTTCCTTCCTCCAGTCAACACACTAATAGCTTCCTTCCTCCAGTCAACACACTAATAGCTTCCTTCCTCCAGTCAACACACTAATAGCTTCCTTCCTCCAGTCAACACACTAATAGCTTCCTTCCTCCAGTCAACACACTAATAGCTTCCTTCCTCCAGTCAACACACTAATAGCTTCCTTCCTCCAGTCAACACACTAATAGCTTCCTTCCTCCAGTCAACACACTAATAGCTTCCTTCCTCCAGTCAACACACTAATAGCTTCCTTCCTCCAGTCAACACACTAATAGCTTGTTTGCAGATCAGCTGTGAAAATGCTTATCTTAATCCAAGAGCTATCTTCCCATCGATGGTCTCCACTGACACAATGTCTTTTGGCCGGGAGTGAGGGACATCCTCCTAGCCCTAGCCCCCGCTCTGCATATGAAAGTGATTAGGGCCCTTGGCCTGCACTTTTGGAATGACTGTTTATAAACACAGACTCCCACCATATCTAGACCAGGACACAGTGTGGTAACATACTTTGGCACAGTTGAGGCTAGGATCATTTAGACTAGAGCAAGTTAGAGATTTCTACCCACTGTAATCTCAGACTAATCGCTCATACAGTAGAGGCTAATATGAAACAAGGCAACAACACGTGTTGCAGTCTCCTCAAGCTGCAGTCTCTTCACACTGCAGTCTCCTCACACTGCAGTCTCCTCACGCTGCAGTTTCCTCACACTGCAGTATCCTCACGCTGCAGTCTCCTCACGCTGCAGTCTCCTCACGCTGCAGTCTCCTCACGCTGCAGTCTTCAGCATGCTGCCAACAGTTTCCTACCTACCAGATCAAAAGGCAGGTAGGAGAGAAGTGGCCATACAGCATGCTGTCTGTCTTTCTTTCTGTCTGAGAGAGGACTGCAGCGCACCAACAAAGAGCTGCCAAGAAACACATAACCACACAGACACAACACAAGGAAGTGAGATGAACTCTCAGTCTGAGCATCATCACAAAGCTTGCAGAGCATGGAATCCTACTGGCATGTCCAGTGAAGTCCCATTTCCTAGATAACTAAACATACTGCACCAAAGCAGACTGTACAACCTCATTCAATAGTACATCATAATGGGAGGACACTACAGTATCACACAGGGAGTGGAATATTATCAGTCAGAGTGAAGGGATGTCCACACCACAATCCACAGCCCTGTCCAGCCATGCTGAAAGGAGACCATTACATGCTGACCGTTGAGGCTGGCTAGAGGAGAGCGCAGAGCAGAGAGGAGGTTGGACCACTGAAGGGTCCTCATTATGTAAAGCCTGTGGCACTCGGGCCACAATGGCCCTTTTGTGGGGTCTCGCTGAGAGGAAGAAACCCGCTGTGTGTGTGCCCTGTATCAAACCCATTCACTGAGACACACATAGAGACACACAGTGCCAACGCTAGCCAGGGTGCTGCCCCTCCAAACCTACATCAGGTCACCACCTCACCTTTCTCTAGCCCTGAGCCTCTAGCTTCAACCATCACAATCACCACAGCAATAAGTGGATATTGCCCGAAGAACACCAATTTCAATTTCAGCCCGTCTCTAATCTAAACCTAGTTTGCTGACTGTGGGTTTCAAAGCACAACACACTCAAGGGAATGAGTCTGAAAGGGAATATGCATAAGGACACATTTTGACTTCAGACGCCATTCTATTCTGTGGTTGCGGCCATAGAATTATAATTACTACAGAATGGAATCTTATGTTTGTTGTGCCCCACAGTGCCAGAGAGATGAGAGCAGAATACCATTGAAATATAATTACTTATATTACTTCGATTTGCAGAAAACTGCAGCCAATATACATATTTTGTCACAGGTCATGGAGTGTTACAAAGTCAAAGCACCAACAGGGGGAAAAAGTCACCAGTCAACTGTTCTCAACAGTAGTATTCTTTCAGCCATTTAACCAGGGTTAATTACCTGAGAAAACACATGACACACTGCTGCCTTGAGTGTTCAACAAGCATGTCACACACACACAAACACACACATACACACACACAAACACAGTGAGTGATGCTGAGTGTTCTTGGAGTCCATCCAAGAGCAGATAAGGAGGCAGAGAGGAGGCAAAGTATAAAAGTGTGTTGTTTTCCTTCACCGACAGACAGACAGGACAGTCCCAGGGCCTCTCTGATCAATATTTAGGTGGGGTGAACTAGGTGGGGTGAACTAGGTGGGGTAATGGGGTTGAAAGGGATGATAAGGACAAACAGGGACAGGACAAGGATTAAAAACTCAGTATCCCCTCCATACTACTTCACAACCTTCATGACTTCTAAGAGTCTTTCCCAACACCAGATTATTCCTAGTTACATCAATCTACAGTATATACTGAATACTGAATACTGACTGGCTGACTATAGGACTGACTGACTGGATGACTGGCTAGCTGACTGACTGACTGGATGACTGGCTGACTGGCTGGCCAAGTGAAAGATAGAGATGACACTATCAGACTAACTTGGATCCAGTCAGTCACTGGGCATTTGTCACTTACCAGTGAGGAAGCTTCCATGTCTACCTCTCCTTTTATCAAGGCCAGGCCCTGGGTTGAGACATTCCTAACCCTCACCTCTCCTCTCTCTGTCTCTGTCTGCTACACTGTTCCTTTCCTCAACAAAAACAGGGACTCAAATATTCGTCAAACAGCTATTTTTCAGTGGCAAATGACAAGGCTGTCAGCCAGTCATCCAGTACACTCGTACAAATCATTAGGAATATTAGGAAGGTAATAAGCATAATAAATTTTAGCAGCATAGATAGTGGGATAGTGTTCAATAGTGGGAAGGATACGCCACACCCGGCACACAGTCTACATCAGCTTTACCCTCGTAAGAATGGGCCTATATGGATAGGGCCAAATTGAAAAAAATATGAAATATGAAATATGAAAAGCATATGCATAAGCATGGTAGCATTTGAAAGGGATCAGTTTGGAGATTATGGGGAAATCATCAGACCAAAGTTGAGGACACAACAGTTCACCTACAAGACTGAATCCAAACATTACACTGTTGATTTTATGTGCATTTTACATTTACTGTACTTTGCCACATTTGTTGATAACGAAATCTGAAAATACCCCGGATACTCTACATTCAGTAACACGATAAGAATACTCCTGGAAAATGTGGAGTATATACACATACAGCATTTCCCTCAGTCAGTCGACAAAAAAATTGCAAAAGTTGCCCAATTAACGGGAGGGATGGGGGCAACTTCTGGTCACGTGCAGTGCTCAAGTTCAGAACGGCTGTCAGTCAAAACTAGAGGTCGACCGATTAATCGGAATGGCCGATTAATCGGGGCCGATTTCAAGTTTTCATAACAAATCGGAAATCGGTATTTTTGGGCGCCGATTTGCCGATTCTTTTTTTTTTACACCTTTATTTAATCTTTATTTAACTAGGCAAGTCAGTTAAAACCTTTTCTCAATAGGGGGTGCTGTTTTCACTTTGTAAAAATTTCGTTCCCAAATTAAACTGCCTCGTACTCAATTCTTGCTCGTACAATATGCATATTATTATTACTATTGGATAGAAAACACTCTCTAGTTTCTAAAACCGTTTGAATTATATCTGTGAGTAAAACAGAACTCAAGTTGGAGCAAACTTCCTGTGAGGAAGTGAGAAATCTGAAATCAGGCAGGCTGTTCTGGGGTCAGTTTATTAATTTGCATGTCTTCTATTGGTCGAGATGCACTGCATACGCCTTCCCCTAGATGTCAGCAAATAGTGAGAATTGGAATGGAGTTGCTAGGCAGATCTGAGGCCATATAAATGGGCTTGGAACGTGGGGTGCACTCTTTTCAACATTCGCCATGACGCAAGACAGACCTCAGGATGGCGTTCTGGAAAGCTCCCGTTATAGGCCTTAGATATATCCGGCTCTGATTTTATTCGATATAGGTGTTAAAGACATCATAATGTTGTTATTTTAAACCAAGTTATATCAGTTTATATCAGTATATTGCGATTTTCGGATATTTCTTTGTGCTGCGTTATAGTGAGTTGGGCACGTCTGGGCCACATGGCTAATGTTTACTGCTAATTCCAAAGTTGAAGGCGACAATCTACAACCGAGCAACGATTCTTTTGGACAAAGGACAACTTGCCCAAGATTCTGATGAAAGCTCATCAAAAAGTAAGAACTATTTATGATGTTAATTCGTTGTTCTGTTGAAAAATGTAAAACTCCTATTCCGCCATTAATTTCGGTGCGGTCTCGCTTTAACGCACGCTGTATGTCGTAGTAACGTTAATTTTAAAAATCTAACACAGCGGTTGCATTAAGAACTAATGTATCTTTCATTTGCTGTCCAACCTGTATTTTTTAGTCAAGTTTATGATTAGTTAATGATTAGATTAGGTGCCTCTCCCAAGATTTCTCCCGACATTTTGTTGGCAGCTTGGCTACTATTCTCATTGTATAACCACGATTTGTGCCGCTAAATATGCACATTTTCGAACAAACTCTATATGTATTGTGTAATATGATGTTATAGGACTGTCATCTGAAGAAGTTTGAGAAGGTTAGTGAAAAAATGTATATCTTTTGCTGGTTTATTCGTTATCGCTATTGTTGGCTTGAATCAATGCTGTTGTGTGGTTGGCTATTGTAGTAAGCTAATATAATGCTATATTGTGTTTTCGCTGTAAAACACTTAAAAATCTGAAATATTAGCTGGATTCACAAGATCTTTGTCTTTCATTTGCTGTACGCTGTGTATTTTTCATAAATGTTTTATGATGAGTATTTAGGTAATTCACGTTGGTCTCTGTAGTTATTCTAGTTGCTTTGGTGAGAGTTGTGATGGTGGCTGCAATGTAAAACTATGATTTATACCTGAAATATGCACATTTTTCTAACAAAACAAATGCTATACAATAAATATGTTATCAGACTGTCATCTGATGAAGTTGTTTCTTGGTTAGTGACTATTTATATCTTTATTTGGTCAAAATTGTGATAGCTACCTGTGCAGGAAAAAAATGGTGGGAAAAAAAAGTTGTGTCTTTTGCTATCGTGGTTAGCTAATAGAAATACATATTGTGTCTTCCCTGTAAAACATTTTAAAAATCAGAAATGATGGCTGGATTCACAAGATGTGTATCTTTCATCTGGTGTCTTGGACTTGTGATTTAATGATATTTAGATGCTAGTATTTACTTGTGACGCTATGCTAGGCTATGCTAGTCAGCTTTTTTACTGATGGGGGTGCTCCCGGATCCGGGATTGTGATGAAGTAGAAGTTAAGAACACATTCTTATTTTCAATGACGGCCTAGGAACGTTCTGCAGAACGACAGATTTTTAACCTTGTCAGCTCGGGGGATCCAATCTTGCAACCTTACAGTTAACTAGTCCAATGCTCTAACACTGATTACATTGCACTCCACGAGGAGCCTGCCTGTGCCGCGAATGCAGTAAGCTAAGGTAAATTGCTAGCTAGCATTAAACTTATCTTATAAAAAACAACCAATCAATGACTGTCATTGCTCCAATATGTACTTAACCATAAACATCAATGCCTTTCTTAAAATCAATACACAAGTATATATTTTTAAACCTGCATATTTAGCAGGCAAACCTCCAGGTTAGCAGGCAATATTAACCAGGTGAAATTGTGTCATTTCTCTTGCGTTCACTGCACGCAGAGTCAGGGTATATGCAACAGTTTGGGCAGCCTGGCTCTTTGCGAACTAATTTGCCAGAATTTTACGTAATTATGACAACATTGAAGGTTGTGCAATGTAACAGGAATATTTAGACTCATGGATGCCACCCGTTAGATAAAATACGGAACGGAATAAACGTTTTGTTTTCGAGGTGATAGTTTCCGGATTAGTCAAAGGTATATGGTTTAGAGAGAAATAGTCGACGCGTTATAATTCCTGTAATAACTTGCGGCTGAACTTGACAGGGGTTCCTTCGTTATTTTACCGTTCATGTCTTCCATAGAGAATGTCTTGATCTACTTCAAATAAGGTCTGTGTTTCGTGCAGGCTTAAACCGCCTCGACGTTTTGATACCTGTGTAAATCTCACTAGGATAAGGTAACGTTTGTCAACATATTTTCATAAATCCACTCTACAAAAAAAATTATCTTCGCTTATATTTAGCCAATATTGATCAGAGTTACCTTGTCCTATGGATATCTACACAGTTATAAAATTGGCAAGGTGGTGTAAGCCTACACAAAACACAGACCTTATTTTAAGTGAATCTAAAAATATCCTATGGAATAAATGAAGGAACCGCTTTTCAGATTTTGCTAGAAGGTGTCATGAGAATTATGACTCGCACTTTGGTCGTCAATTCTTACCATGCCCATTATTAAAATAGGATTTCCTGCATATAGAAATGACAGTTTTTGTTTTCAACATTCATCACAGGTAACTTAAACTCTATTTTTATTCAAACAGTTGAGAGTATTTGTCT
>NC_052320.1:9708327-9870827 GCF_016432855.1 Salvelinus namaycush | reverse complement strand
AGACGCCAGCCAGTCAGGAGCTGCCAGAGACGCCAGCCAGTCAGGAGCTGCCAGAGACGCCAGCCAGTCAGGAGCTGCCAGAGCTGCCCTACAGTCATGAGCTGCCCTACAGTCATGAGCTGCCCTACAGTCATGAGCTGCCCTACAGTCATGAGCTGCCCTATAGTCATGAGCTGCCCTCCAGTCATGAGCTGCCCTCCAGTCATGAGCTGCCCTCCAGTCATGAGCTGCCCTCCAGTCATGAGCTGCCCTCCAGTCATGAGCTGCCCTATAGTCATGAGCTGCCCTCCAGTCATGAGCTGCCCTCCAGTCATGAGCTGCCCTCCAGTCATGAGCTGCCCTCCAGTCATGAGCTGCCCTACAGTCCGGAGCTGCCATTCAGTCCGGAGCTGCCATTCAGTCCGGAGCTGCCACTCAGTCCGGAGCTGCCACTCAGTCCGGAGCTGCCACTCAGTCCGGAGCTGCCACTCAGTCCGGAGCTGCCACTCAGTCCGGAGCTGCCACTCAGTCCGGAGCTGCCATTAGTCCGGAGTTGCCCCTCTGTCCTGAGCTGCCCCTCTGTCCTGAGCTACCTCTCTGTCCTGAGCTACCTCTCTGTCCTGAGCTACCTCTCTGTCCTGAGCTACCTCTCTGTCCTGAGCTACCTCCTAAATCATGTGGGGGCCTTGGGGAGGATTCTTAGGCCAAGGTCGTGGGCGAGGGTCGCCACTCAAAGGACGCTAAGGAGGGGGACAAAGACAGTGGTGGAGTGGTGTCCTCGTCCTGCGCCGGAGCCGCCACCGCGGACAGATGCCCACCCAGACCCTCCCCTTGAGTTTTAGGGGTGCGCCCGGAGTTCGCACCTTGAGGGGGGGGTTCTGTCACGTTCCTGACCTGTTTTCTGTTGTTTTGTATGTGTTTAGTTGGTCAGGACGTGAGCTGGGTGGGAATTCTATGTTGTGTGTCTAGTTTGTCTGTTTCTATGTCCAGCCTAATATGGTTCTCAATCAGAGGCAGATGGTAATCATTGTCCCTGATTGAGAATCATATATAGGAGGCTTGTTTTGTGTTGGGATTTTGTGGGTGTTTGTTTCCTGTCTCTGTGATTGTCTGCACCAGATAGGTCTGTGTCGGTTTTTGCACATTTGTTATTTTGTATTGTTGTTTGTAGTGTTTTACTTGTTCTTTATTAAACATGTTTAACACTAGCCGCGCTGCACTTTGGTCCTCTCCTTCACCCCTGGAAGAAAACCGTTACATGGACAGTACCAAAACAAATGATCTAATGATTCTGTCTCTTCGCAACAAAATCTGCAGAGCTGGGATGGTTGTATCCCCCATATATATATATCATTCTATTGGTTGCAAGAATTTTGTATAATAATTTAAATAGAAAAACTCTAAATTTTGAATCCAGCGTTGTTTAGTGTATCAGTTCATAAATCATATGCCATGGAATCGGTACGTCAAAAATCTCTTCCCAACTATCTTGCAATCTATATGCCACAGCTGTCAATTTGTTGGTCCTTAAATGACACCGGTGTACTTTTCATTTATGCAAATTTTATTTAGCCAATTATGGTCTTTAATGCAGAGCCAACAGACAAGTTCCTTATTTTCTCCCCCTTCCACTTTCCTCTTCCATTTTTGTGGTAATGCTGCAATTAGTTGGTTGTAATTTTGAGTAGAGCAGACATTTCCATATATTTTTGTTAGCTGCATGTGTGACATATCTCCACCAGTGCTATTTACGATATCATTTACAAAGATTATACCGTTTTAAATTATTATTTTTATCATTAGTATATTTGAGTTTAACCATAATATTTTTTGTAATATTTGTAGTGTCTTTTCTGATGGATTACAATGAAATTGCAACCAACTTTCTATGGCTTGTTTGACAAATAGCGATATTTGGGAGATAATTTAATTTTCAAATAATTGAAAGGTTGTAAAAGGGAATAAAGGGAAAAAGGCCATTCTTGAACTTGTGTCGAGACATTCTTACTAATCTGCTAGAAAACCAGTTCGGATTTAAGTATAACTTTTGTATGACTGAAGCCTTTAGTGAGAGGTATAATGCTTTAATATTTAATAATTTCTGCCCTCCAAATTCATATTCATTATATAAATTGGTCAGTTGAATTTTTGTTTGGCTTGCAATTCCAATTAAAATGTATTATTCTTTGCAAGGCCATAAGCAAATAGGTAAACTAGGATATGACTAAAGAGTTAATCAGGGTGATTTTTCCACAAATAGACAGGTATTTTCCTTTCCATAGCAAGATCTAATCTATTTTTGCTAACTTTTTTTTCAAATGTATTGTAGTGAAAACATTTCTTTCTTTCAGGATATGAATATGGAGTATGTCCACTTGACCGTCAGATCATTTGATTGGTTAAACTACACGATAATGTAAAAGTAAAAAATGTTTGTGATCCAGAGAAAACATGAATCATCAGCGTACAATGACACCTTTGTTATAAAGCCCTGGATTTCTGTGGCCATAATAAATGGCCATAATAAACAGTGTTTTACTCCTCTTGACAGTTTAATACTTTAATACTTTGAGAAGTAGCCATTATTTACTATTTTACACCTAGGGTTACTATACATAACTTTAACCCACTGTATAAGAGATTCTCCAAAATTGAAATATTCCAGCCATTTATATATACAGTACATTCCAGTCAAACTTTATCAAAATCCTTTTCAAAGTAAGCTATGAATACCAGGGCTGGGTTCCCAGAGTTTTTGTTGAGTTCTATTGTTTCCAGTACTTGTCTTATATTATCTCCAATGTATCGTCCATGTAAAAAACCTGTCTGATAAGGAAGAATAATATCCTATAATACCTTTTTAATTCTATGCGCTCTGCATTTTGCTAGAATTTTTGCATCACAACACTGAAGTGTAAAGGGCTTCCAATTTTTTATGGACTGGATCTTTATATTTACCATTTGGGTCATGTTTCAGTAATAATGACACCAGAACTTCTTGTTGAGTATCTGCTAATCTACCATTTACATAGGAGTGGTTAAAACATGCTAATAACAGTCCTCTGAGTATATCAATAAAGGTTTGGTATACTTCAACTGGTATGCCATCCAGCCCTGAAGTTTCCCCGTATTAAAGGCTTTAATTGCATCAAGATGTTCCTCCTCTGTAATTTGGCCTTCACATGAGTCTTTCTGTACAGCTGTTAATTTTACATTATTAATAGGGAAAAATCCTTACAATTAACTTGGGTAAGTGGAGATGGAGGAGACTGAAACGAAAACAAAAGTACTTTGCTTCCTCTTTCAAAATATAGTTTGGTGAATCATGGGTGAATCTGTCATTTGTAACAAGTTTTAGTAAATACATTTTGTAGCATTTCTATGTTGAAGATTAAAAAATAATTTGGTGCATTTTCCCCATATTCCATCCAGTTCGCTTTATTTTTTATAATATATTACCTGGATCTTTCTTGAATAAGTTCCACCATTTCTTTTTGATTTTCCGTGACTCTAACGTACTGTTATTATTGCAATCTATTTGTACTGCTAGTCCCTCTATTTACATTCTTTATATGACTCCTTTTGACTTAAATTGCTTTTGTTTTAAAGATGAGTATTGAATTACATAGCCTCTAGAGGCACATTTAAAAGTGTCCCATATAATAAGGGGATCTGCTGTACCTTTATTATGTCAGAAAAAGTCAGTTATAAATTGTTCTGCCCTGCTTAAAAACAAGTTGTCATCCAATAGGCTTTGATTACATTTCCAAGAGTAATGTATATGCCAATTATTTGATGGTACGACCGCATTCTGTTCCCTATCAACACTTTTTAAACTTTGGTTCATCCTGTATTGTCCCTTACATCATTACCCCATAGCAACATATGTGGGATACACACACACACACACACACACACACACACACACACACACACACACACACACACACACACACACACACACACACACACACACACACACACACACACACACACACACACACACACACACACACACACACACACACACACACACACACAAACAACCACAAGCTCAGATGTTCAACAGTTGTTCCATCCCCAGGCCCAACTCAAGAGAAGACTTGATGTGTGAATGCATATACAGTTGTAGCTGTTTGAGAAGGCATGCAAAATTGAGCAAGAATGGGGAGATTTGACTAACCAACGTCAAGTCCTTGCTCAGATACACCCCCCTACCCTGAAACACACACACACTGGTTCCCCGTTGTGACCATTTTCCCAAGCATCTCTGCCCTGTCAGACCTTCTGATTATTTTGTGCAACCAGGGCCACAATAATAGGCCCCTTTTCTGAATGTCTGAGTGTGACCCCTTCCCCATGGGTTACTGCAGCTAGTGTTGCCAGAACTGCCACTACCTGGGTGGGGGCACCTCACCGAAATCCGCTCTGGCTAGGTACAAGGTCATCAAAGTTCACATTAGCAGCTTTGAAAAATTCCTTGTATATTAATCTCACCCATCTGGGGGCTTTGGCTTTGTTGGACCAACCCTGCCAGGCAGGCTCAGACTCTTGAGGAGACAGTGCTGCTTTAGTGGGTCTCTGACACCATGTATCTTTCTGTCTTGGCTGCATATAAGCTACTTTCAGTAGGCCTATAAAACAAATAAGGATTTCTCCTTAGTGTGTGGGTCGCTCAGGTGGGTGCCTAGCGTATAGGGTTGGGGACCGCTCCATCATGCACACCATCATGATAAGACAATCAATAAATAAACTATATTTATAATCTATTTTAAAATGTATATCCCATATCTGCACAGAATGTAAAACTCCTGCTTGCAGACACACACACACATGGGCTCTGGCATTTGCACCATTTTCCTTTTTCACTCACTTAACTCCACACTTTTTCAAACACAAAAACACACACCCCACCTTCCATCACAATACACCCGCAAATACCCACATACTGTGTGTCACGTTGTATAAATGATAGGAAACAGGTGCAGGAATACGAAATATGTTTTTTTATTACTTCAACCCAGATTGCGCATGTCATGAACATGACGGGGACAAAGCCCAAAACAAACAGGTCAAATATAACACAGGGCTGTAAACCCAAACAAAGAGCGAGGTGTAAACCTCTAATAAATACACGGGAGGGGGCCGGTAATAACAATTACACAGGATGAGACCCGACAATAAGGTTGAAGAAATCCGAGCAAGGGTAACATTCCAGAGAGACATCAGAGATTGTAACGTTCTCTGCTTCACGGAAACATGGCTAACTCAAGAGACGCTAACGGAGTCAGTGCAGCCAGCTGGTTTCTTCACGCATCACGCCGACAGAAACATACATCTTTCTGGTAAGAAGAGGGGCGGGAGTGTATGCCTTATGATTAACGAGACGTGGTGTGATCATAACAACATACAGGAACTCAAGTCATTCTGTTCACCTGATCTAGAACTCCTCACAATCAAATGTCGACCGCATTATCTACCAAGGGAATTCTCTTCGATTATAATCACAGCCGTATATATTCCCCCCCAAGCAGACACATCGATGGCCCTGAACGAACTTTATCTGACTCTTTGTAAACTGGAAACCACACACCCTGAGGCTGCATTCATCGTAGCTGGGGATTTTAACAAGGCTAATCTGAAAACAAAACTCCCTAAATTCTATCAGCATATCGATTGTGCTACCAGGGCTGGTAAAACCTTGGATCATTGTTATACTAACTTCCGCGACGCATATAAGGCCCTCCCCCGCCCTCCTTTCGGAAAAGCTGACCACGACTCCATTTTGTTGCTTCCAGCCTACAAACAGAAACTAAAACAACAAGCTCCCTCGCTCAGGTCTGTTCAACGCTGGTCCGACCAATCTGATTCCACGCTTCAAGACTGCTTCGATCACGCGGATTGGAATATGTTCCGCATTGCGTCCAACAACAACATTGACGAATATGCTGATTCGGTGAGCGAGTTCATTAGAAAGTGCATTGACAATGTCGTACCCACAGCAACGATTAAAACATTCCCAAACCAGAAACCGTGGATTGACGGCAGCATTCGCGTGAAACTGAAAGCGCGAACCACTGCTTTTAACCAGGGCAAGGTGACCGGAAACATGACCGAATACAAACAGTGTAGCTATTCTCTCCGCAAGGTAATCAAACAAGCTAAGTCCCAGTACAGAGACAAAATAGAGTCGCAATTCAACAGCTCAGACACAAGAGGTATGTGGCAGGGTCTACAGTCAATCACGGATTACAAAAAGAAAACCAGCCCCGTCGCGGACCAGGATGTCTTGCTCCCAGACAGGCTTAATAACTTTTTTGCTCGCTTTGAGGACAATACAGTGCCACTGACACGGCCCGCTACCAAAACCTGCGGGCTCTCCTTCACTGCAGCCGAGGTGAGTAAAACATTTAAACGTGTTAACCCTCGCAAGGCTGCAGGCCCAGACGGCATTCCCAGCTGCGTCCTCAGAGCATGCGCAGACCAGCTGGCTGGTGTGTTTACGGACATATTCAATCAATCCTTATCCCAGTCTGCTGTTCCCACATGCTTCAAGAGGGCAACCATTGTTCCTGTTCCCAAGAAAGCTAAGGTAACTGAGCTAAACGACTACCGCCCCGTAGCACTCACTTCCGTCATCATGAAGTGCTTTGAGAGACTAGTCAAGGACCATATCACCTCCACCCTACCGGACACCCTAGACCCACTCCAATTTGCTTACCGACCCAATAGGTCCACAGACGTGGACGCAACCACACTGCACACTGCCCTAACCCATCTGGACAAGAGGAATACCTATGTGAGAATGCTGTTCATCGACTACAGCTCAGCATTTAACACCATAGTACCCTCCAAACTCGTCATCAAGCTCGAGACCCTGGGTCTCGACCCCGCCCTGTGCAACTGGGTCCTGGACTTCCTGACGGGCCGCCCCCAGGTGGTGAGGGTAGGTAACAACATCTCCACCCCGCTGATCCTCAACACTGGGGCCCCACAAGGGTGCGTTCTGAGCCCTCTCCTGTACTCCCTGTTCACCCACGACTGCGTGGCCATGCACGCCTCCAACTCAATCATCAAGTTTGCGGATGACACTACAGTGGTAGGCTTGATTACCAACAACGACGAGACGGCCTACAGGGAGGAGGTGAGGGCCCTCGGAGTGTGGTGTCAGGAAAATAACCTCACACTCAACGTCAACAAAACAAAGGAGATGATTGTGGACTTCAGGAAACAGCAGAGGGAGCACCCCCCTATCCACATCGACGGGTCAGTAGTGGAGAAGGTGGAAAGTTTTAAGTTCCTCGGTGTACACATCACGGACAAACTGAATTGGTCCACCCACACAGACAGCGTTGTGAAGAAGGCGCAGCAGCGCCTCTTCAACCTCAGGAGGCTGAAGAAATTCGGCTTGTCACCAAAAGCACTCACAAACTTCTACAGATGCACAATCGAGAGCATCCTGTCGGGCTGTATCACCGCCTGGTACGGCAACTGCTCCGCCCACAACCGTAAGGCTCTCCAGAGGGTAGTGAGGTCTGCACAACGCATCACCGGGGGCAAACTACCTGCCCTCCAGGACACCTACACCACCCGATGTCACAGGAAGGCCATAAAGATCATCAAGGACAACAACCACCCAAGCCACTGCCTGTTCACCCCGCTATCATCCAGAAGGCGAGGTCAGTACAGGTGCATCAAAGCAGGGACCGAGAGACTGAAAAACAGCTTCTATCTCAAGGCCATCAGACTGTTAAACAGCCATCACTAACATTTAGCGGCCGCTGCCAACATACTGACTCAACTCCAGCCACTTTAATAATGGGAATTGATGGAAATTATGTAAAAATGTACCACTAGCCACTTTAAACAATGCCACTTAATATAATGTTTACATACCCTACATTACTCATCTCATATGTATATGTATATACTGTACTCTATATCATCTACTGCATCTTGCCATCTTTATGTAATACATGTATCACTAGCCACTTTAAACTATGCCACTTTATGTTTACATACCCTACATTACTCATCTCATATGTATATACTGTACTCTATACCATCTACTGCATCTTGCCTATGCCTTTCTGTACCATCACTCATTCATATATCTTTATGTACATATTCTTTATCCCTTTACACTTGTGTGTATAAGGTAGTAGTTGTGGAATTGTTAGGTTAGATTACTTGTTGGTTATTACTGCATTGTCGGAACTAGAAGCACAAGCATTTCGCTACACTCGCATTAACATCTGCTAACCATGTGTATGTGACAAATAACATTTGATTTGATTAACAAGAGCACAATAATGCATAGTATCAAAGCCGAAACAACAGCACAGGTACTCACAAGACCAACAGAGCACAGGTACTAACAAGACCAACACACATGGAACAATAACCGCCAAGGACAAGGGGAAACAGAGGGCACATGTAACGGCTATCGTCATATTCTTCCTCCTCCTCGGACGAGGAGGAGCATGGATCGGACCAACACGCAGCGAGGTATGTAGACATAATGATTTATTAAATGAAGACGAAACACGAAGAACACTTGAATAAACTACAAAACAACAAACGACGTTAAACAGACCTGAACTTGTGAACATAAAAAACAATGAACGCACGAACAGGAAAGAACGAACGAACGAGACGAGACAGTACCGTGTGGTGTAACAAACACAGACACAGCAACAATCACCCACAAACAAACAGTGTGAACAACCTACCTTAATATGGTTCTCAATCAGAGGAAACGTCAAACACCTGCCCCTAATTGAGAACCATATCAGGCAACACATTGAACCCAACATAGAAACACATAACATAGACTACCCACCCAGCTCACGTCCTGACCAACTAAACAAAGTTAAACAAAGGAAAATAAGGTCAGGAACGTGACAGAACCCCCCCCCCCAAGATGCGGACTCCGGCCGCAAAACTGAACATCAAGGGGAGGGTCTGGGTGGGCATCTGTCTACGGTGGCGGCTCCGGCTCCGGACGTGGTCCCCACCCCACCATAGTCAATCCCCGCCTCCGTAGCCTCCTCCAAATGGCCACCCTCCAAATTAACCCCACCGGACTAAGGGGCAGCACCGGACTGAGGGGCAGCACCGGACTGAGGGGCAGCACCGGACTGAGGGGCAGCACCGTAATGAGGGGCAGCACCGGAATGAGGGGCAGCACCGGTATGAGGGGCAGCACCGGAATGAGGGGCAACACCGGACTGACTGGCGGATCCTGGCTGGCTGGCTCTGGCGGATCCTGGCTGGCTGGTTCTGGCGGATCCTGGCTGGCTGGCTCTGGCGGATCCTGGCTGGCTGGCTCTAGCGGATCCTGGCTGGCTGGCGGATCCTGGCTGGCTGACGGCTCTGGCGGATCCTGGCTGGCGGAAGGCTCTGGCTGCTCCTGTCTGGCGGAAGGCTCTGGCTGCTCCTGTCTGGCGGAAGGCTCTGGCTGCTCCTGTCTGGCGGACGGCTCTGGCTGCTCCTGTCTGGCGGAAGGCTCTGGCTGCTCCTGTCTGGCGGAAGGCTCTGGCTGCTCCTGTCTGGCGGAAGGCTCTGGCTGCTCCTGTCTGGCGGAAGGCTCTGGCTGCTCCTGTCTGGCGGAAGGCTCTGGCTGCTCCTGTCTGGCGGAAGGCTCTGGCTGCTCCTGTCTGGCGGACGGCTCTGACGGCTCGGGACAGACGGGCAGCTCTGACGGCTCGGGACAGACGGACAGCTCTGACGGCTCGGGACAGACGGACATTTCTGACGGCTCGGGACAGACGGACAGCTCTGACGGCTCGGGACAGACGGACAGCTCTGACGGCTCGGGACAGACGGACAGCTCTGACGGATCGGGACAGACGGACAGCTCTGACGGCTTGGAACAGACGGGCAGCTCTGACGGCTCGGAACAGACGGGCAGCTCTGACGGCTCGGAACAGACGGGCAGCTCTGACGGCTCGGGACAGACGGGCAGCTCTGACAGCACTGGGCAGGCAGGCAGTTCTGGGCAGACTGGCAGTGCAGGCGGCTCTGGGCAGACGGGCACACCTGTAGGGAGGAGACGGAGAGACAGCCTGGTGCGTGGGGCTGCCACAGGACCCACCAGGCTGGAGAGACCTACAGGAGGCTTGATGTTAAGAAGAGGCACCTGAAGGACCGGGCTGTGGGGGAGCACTGGAGCTCTGGTGCGCAGCCTTGGCACCACTCCCCCAGGCTGGAATACTACTCCAGCCCGTACCCTCCAGAGTGCAGGCACAGGTTGAACCGGGCTGTGGATGAGCACTGGAGATCTAGTGCCTACTACGCGCACCTCTCCCTTAGGCTCCACTCCCACATTTGCCCGGTACGAGCGGAGCGTAGGCATAGGACGCACTGCACCCTCCCAGCGCCCCGGAGACACAGCACGCAGAGCCGGCGCAGGATACCCTGGACCGAAACTGCGTACCGGAGACCAGATGCGCTGAGCAGGCACAATACGCCCCGGCTGGATGCCCACACTCACATGACACTTTCGGGGGGCTGCCCTATAGCGCACCGGGCTATGGGCACGCACTGGCGACACCGTGCGCTTAACCGCATAACACGGTGCCTGACCAGTAACGTGTTGCTTATAATAAGCACGAGGAGTGCGCTCAGGTCTGCTACCTGGCTTAGCCACACTCCTCTCTAGCCCCCCCCCCCCAAAAAAAAATTCTGGGGTTGCCTCTCGTACCTGTCGCGCTGCCGCGCTGCCTCCTCATATCGCCGCCGCTCAGCTTTCGCTTCCTCCAGCTCAGCTTTGGGGCGGCGATACTCCCCAGCCTGTGCCCAGGGTCCTTCTCCGTTCAAAATCTCCTCCCATGTCCAGGAGTCCTGGGATTTCTGCTGCTGCTGTCGCTGCCCTTCTCCCCGCTGCTTGATCCTTTGTAGGTGGGTGATTCTGTAACGGCTATCGTCATATTCTTCCTCCTCCTCGGACGAGGAGGAGCATGGATCGGACCAACACGCAGCGAGGTATGTAGACATAATGATTTATTAAATGAAGACGAAACACGAAGAACACTTGAATAAACTACAAAACAACAAACGACGTTAAACAGACCTGAACTTGTGAACATAAAAAACAATGAACGCACGAACAGGAAAGAACGAACGAACGAGACGAGATAGTACCGTGTGGTGTAACAAACACAGACACAGCAACAATCACCCACAAACAAACAGTGTGAACAACCTACCTTAATATGGTTCTCAATCAGAGGAAACGTCAAACACCTGCCCCTAATTGAGAACCATATCAGGCAACACATTGAACCCAACATAAAAACACATAACATAGACTACCCACCCAGCTCACGTCCTGACCAACTAAACAAAGTTAAACAAAGGAAAATAAGGTCAGGAACGTGACAGCACATATATACACATACTAATCAGGGGGAATGGGAACCAGGTGTGCGTAAGGAGACAAGACAGTCCTGGATTGTTGGTAATGAATCCAGTGCAGTGACACCCAGAAGGCCGGTGACGTAGCCCCCCGGAGCTGGTGAACAGAATGAGCAGCAGTACCGGGAGGATCCGTGACACTGTGCCTTCTGTCCTCTGTTTGCTGTGTTTTTATCACTACCATGTTGATTCCTACCTAATTCCGGGGTTTTGAGTACTTTTGTGTTTCAGTTCCTTATACAGTTGAAGTCGGCAGTTTACATACCCCTTAGCCAAATACATTTAAACTCAGTTTTTCACAATTCCTGACATTTAATCATAGTAAAAATTCCCTGTCTTAGGTCAGTTAGGATCACCACTTTATTTTAAGAATGTGAAATGTCAGAATAATAGTAGAGAGAATTATGTATTTCAGCTTTTATTTCTTTCATCACATTCCCAGTGGGTCAGAAGTTTACATACACTCAATTAGTATTTGGTAGCATTGCCTTTAAATGGTTTAACTTGGGTCAAATGTTTCAGGTAGCCTTCCACAAGCTTCCCACAATAAGTTGGGTGAATTTTGGCCCATTCCTCCTGACAGAGCTGGTGTAACTGAGTCAGGTTTGTAGGCCTCCTTGCTCGCACATGCTTTTCCAGTTCTGCCCACACATTTTCTATAGTATTGAGGTCAGGGCTTTGTGATGGCCACTCCAATACCTTGACTTTGTTGTCCTTAAGCCATATGCCACAACTTTGGAAGTATGCTTGGGGTCATTGTCCGTTTGGAAGACCCATTTGCGACCAAGCTTTAACCTCCTGACTGATGTCTAGAGATGTTGCTTCAATATATCCACATAATTTTCATTTCTCATGATGCCATCTATTTTGTGAAGTGCACCAGACCCTCCTGCAGCAAAGCACTCCCACAACATGATGCTGCCACCTGCATGCTTCACGGTTGGGATGGTGTTCCTCAGCTTGCAAGCCTCCCCCTTTTTCCTCCAAACATAACGATGGTCATTATGGCCAACCAGTTCTATTTTTGTTTCATCAGACCAGAGGCCATTTCTCCAAAAAGTACGATCTTTGTCCCCATGGCAGTTTTGGAGCAGTGGCTTCTTCCTTGCTGAGCGGCCTTTCAAGTTATGTTCTTTAAAGCACTCGTTTTACTGTGGATATAGATACTTTGTACCTGTTTCCTCCAGCATTTTCACAAGGTCCTTTGCTGTTGTTCTGGGATTGATTTGCACTTTTCGCACCAAAGTACGTTCATCTCTAGGAGACAGATCGCGTCTCCTTCCTGAGCGGTATGACGGCTGCGTGGTCCCTTGGTGTTTATGCTTGCGTACTATTGTTTGTACAGATGAACATGGTACCTTCAGGTGTTTGGAAATTGCTCCCATGGATGAACCAGACTTGTGGACGTCTATAATTTGTTTTCTGAGGTCTTGGCTGATTTCTTTTGATTTTCCCATGATGTCAAGTAAAGAGGCACTGAGTTTGAAGGTAGGCCTTGAAATACATCCACAGGTACACATCCAATTGACTTAAATTATGTCAATTAGCCTATCAGAAGCTTCTAAAGCCATGACATAATTTTCTGGAATTTTCCAATCTGTTTAAAGGCAGAGTCAACTTAGTGTATGTAAACTTCTGACCTACTGGAATTGTGATACAGTGAATTATAAGTGAAATAATCTGTCTGTAAACAATTGTTGGAAAAATTACCTGTGTCATGCACAAAGTAGATGTCCTAACCGACTTGACAAAACTATAGTTTGTTAACAAGAAATTTGTGGAGTGGTTGAAAAACGAGTTTTAATGAATCCAACCTAAGGGTATGTAAACTTCCGACTTCAACTGTATTTGAAGAAGTATTAATTCAATAATGATGCTTTCTTCTAATCCTGTCTTTTATCTTTTTATAAATACTATGAATAGAAAGATGAATAATACTTATTTTACAACATACCCTATCTTGAATTGTATAGTGTATTTGTAACATGACTGCACTTTCAAATATCAGCATATCGCCAGAACACATCCTAAATATCCAGACACAAACTAATTAGTGACGTTTAAAAAAGTATGATTTTTTATGATCACACCTGAACAACAGCCTGTGAGTGTGAGGGATGAATTTTCACAGCCCCGGAGACGTTTTCAAATGTTTTCAAAAGAAAAAAATCATCTTTAAAGGGCAAATCAGCCTTAGATCAGCCGCTCAGCCTTAGATGGTTTCTATCTAATCTCCTCTATTCTCTGCTATAGGGAAGTGTTCAGTGTTATCTGTCCTGCCAGGCTGTGGCCTAAACATTCATTGGCTGGGCTGTGATAAGTAGTGGACTGATGGCAGGGTGTTGAGCCAGCAGGGCAGGGAAGAGGCAGGTAGCTGGCCATAAAGATGTGTTTGCGCTTCCTTTGTCCAGACTTAAAACAGGAGACCCTAGAGAATAGCTCAGTGTATTGCTTAACAGGTCTTTGTGTTGCCATGGGGCTGTGGGGATCTTAGGCCTCCTAGCTAGGCTGCAAGGCGTTGAATATTTGACGCACTTCAATAGAAAATACACGTCAACGCACCTGGTCCCGCAAGCGCACACACATGCACACAGTTAGTTAGAATTCAAACTATATCCCTAACAACGAACTTCAATAAACACTTGTTGTATGGGACCAAAGTTCTGTGTGCAGGAAAAAACACTCTGAACAAATAACTCAATTTCAGACAGGAACCCTTTCTGCCAGCTAGACAAAAAACCTGACACATGCCGAAGAAAGAGAAAAAGAAAGGAAAACAGTGACAAAGGAATATTATCCATTACAGCCAGCAACAGAATACCAAGTAGTCTCTCTTTTTCCTCCTCTCCAGGAAAAACAACGATTCCTCATCTGTGTCGAACAGAACTAAGAGCCTGAGCACAGCAGAGCTCCTCTCTCCCTCTCCATCTCTCTCTGCCTCTCTCTAGCTCTCTCTCGCTCTCTAGCTCTCTCATTCAATTCAATTCAATGGACTTCATTGGCATGGGAAACATATGTTAACATTGCCAAAGCAAGTGAAGTAGATAATAAACAAAAGTGAAATAAACAATAAAAATGAACAGTAAACATTACACTCACAGAAGTTCCAAAACAATAAAGACATTTCAAATGTCATATTATGTACAGTTGTGGCCAAAAGTTTTGAGAACGACACAAATATTAATTTCCACAAAGTTTGCTGCTTCAGTATCTTTAGATATTTTTGTCAGATGTTACTATGGAATACTGAAGTATAATTACAAGCATTTCATAAGTGTCAAAGGCTTTAATTGACAATTACATGAAGTAGTTGCAAAGAGTCAAAATTTGCAGTGTTGACCCTTCTTTTTCAAGACCTCTGCAATCCGCCCTGGCATGCTGTCAATTAACTTCTGGGTCACATCCTGACTGATGGCAGCCCATTCTTGCATAATCAATGCTTGGAGTTTGTCAGAATTTGTGGGTTTTTGTTTGTCCACCCGCCTCTTGAGGACTGACCTCAAGTTCTCAATGGGATTAAGGTCTGGGGAGTTTCCTGGCCATGAACCCAAAATATCAATGTTTTGTTCCCGAGCCACTTAGTTATCACTTTTGCCTTATGGTAAGGTGCTCCAACATGCTGGAAAAGGCATTGTTCGTCACCAAACTGTTCCTGGATGGTTGGGAGAAGTTGCTCTCGGAGGATGTGTTGGTACCATTCTTTATTCATGGCTGTGTTCTTAGGCAAAATTATGAGTGAGCCCACTCCCTTGGCTGAGAAGCAACCACACACATGAATGGTCTCAGGATGCTTTACTGTTGGCATGACACAGGACTGATTGTAGCGCTCACCTTGTCTTCTCCGGACAAGCTTTTTCCGGATGCCCCAAACAATCGGAAAGGGGATTCATCAGAGAAAATGACTACTCCAGTCCTCAGCAGTCCAATCCCTGTACCTTTTGCAGAATATCAGTCTGTCCCTGATGTTTTTCCTGGAGAGAAGTGGCTTCTTTGCTGCCCTTCTTGACACCAGGCCATCCTCCAAAAGTCTTCGCCTCACTGTGCGTGCAGATGCACTCACACCTGCCTGCTGCCATTCCTGAGCAAGCTCTGTACTGGTGGTGCCCTGATCCCGCAGCTGAATCAACTTTAGGAGACGGTCCTGGCGCTTGCTGGACATTCTTGGGCACCCTGAAGCCTTCTTCACAACAATTGAACTGCTCTCATTGAAGTTCTTGATGATCTGATAAATGGTTGATTTAGGTGCAATCTTACTGGCAGCAATATTCTTGCCTGTGAAGCCCTTTTTGTGCAAAGCAATGATGACGGCACGGGTTTCCTTGCAGGTAACCATGGTTGACAGAGGAAGAACAATGATTCCAAGCACCACCCTCCTTTTGAAGCTTCCAGTCTGTTATTAGAACTCAATCAGCATGACAGAGTGATCTCCAGCCTTGTCCTCGTCAACACTCACACCTGTGTTAACGAGAGAATCACTGACATGATGTCAGCTGGTCCTTTGTGGCAGGGCTGAAATGCAGTGGAAAAGTTTTTTGGGGATTCAGTTCATTTGCATGGCAAAGAGGGACTTTGCAATTAATTGCAATTCATCTGATCACTCTTCATAACATTCTGGAGTATATGCAAATTGCCATCATACAAACTGAAGCAGCAGACTTTGTGCAAATATATATTTGTGTCATTCTCAAAACTTTGGGCCACGACTGTATATATACAGTGTTGGAACGATGTGCAAATGGTTAAAGTATAAAAGGGAAAATAAATAAACATAAATATGGGTTGTATTTACAATGGTATTTGTTCTTCACTGGTTGCCCTTTTCTTGTGGCAACAGGTCACAAATCTTGTTGCTGTGATGGCACACTGTGGTATTTCACCCAGTAGATATGGGAATTGATGAAAATTGGGTTTGTTTTCGAATTCTTTGTGGATCTGCATAATCTGAGGGAAATATGTGTTCCTAATATGGTCATACATTTGGCAGGAGGTTAGAAAGTGCAGCTCAGTTTCCACCTAATTTTGTGGGCAGTGTGCACATAGCCTGTCTTCTCTTGACAGCCAGATCTGCCAAGGCGGCCTTTCTCAAAAGCAAGGCTATGCTCACTGAGTCTGTACATAGTCAAAGCTTTCCTTAAGTTTGGGTCAGTCACAGTGGTCAGGTATTCTGCCACTGTGTGCTCTCTGTTTAGGGCCAAATAGCATTCTAGTTTGCTCAGTTTTTGTGAATTCTTTCCAATGTGTCAAGAAATTATCTTTTTGTTTTCTCATGATTTGGTTGGGTCTAATTGTGTTGCTGTCCTGGGGCTCTGTGGGGTCTGTTTCTGGTTGTGAACAGAGCCCCAGGACCAGCTTGCTTAAGGGGACTCTTCTCTAGGTACATCTCTCTGTAGGTGATGGCTTTGTTTTGGAAGGTTTGAGAATCGCTTCCTTTTAGGTGGTTGTAGAATTTAACGGCTCCTTTCTAGATTTTGACAATGAGCAGGTATCGGCCTAATTCTGCTCTGCATGCATTATTTTGTGTTTTACGTTGTACACTGAGGATATTTTTGCAGAATTCTGCATGCAGTCTCAATTTGGTGTTTGTCCCATTTTGTGAATTCTTGGTTGGTGAGAGGACCCCAGACCTCACAATAAAGGGCAATGGGTTCTATAACTGATTCAAGTATTTTTAGCCAGATCCTAATTGGTATGTCGAATTTTATGTTCCTTTTGAAGGCATAGAAGGCCCTTCTTGCCTTGTCTCTCAGATCACAGCTTTTTGGAACAGAGCTTTGTGGCGCTGATGTTTAGGCCAAGGTACATATCGTTTTTTTGTGTGCTCTAGGGCAACGGTGTCTAGATGGAATTTGTATTTGTGGTCCTGGCGACTGGACCTTTTTTGGAACACCCTTATTTTGGTCTTACTGAAATTTACTGTCAGGGCCCAGGTCTGGCAGAATCTGTGCAGAAGATCTAGGTGCTGCTGTAGGCCCTCCTTGGTTGGTGACAGAAGCACCAGATCATCAGCAAACAGTAGACATTTGACTTCAGATTCTAGTAGGGTGAGGCCGGGTAGTGCAGACTGTTCTAGTGCCCTCACCAATTAGTTGATATATATATATATATGTTGAAGAGGGTGGAGCTTAAGCTGCATCCCTGTCTCACCCCACAACCCTGTGGAAAGAAATGTGTTTTTTGCCAATTTTAACTGCAGACTTGTTGTTTGTGTACATGGATTTTATAATGTTGTATGTTTCCCCCAACACCACTTTCCATCGATTTGTATAGCAGACCCTCATGCCAAATTGAGTCAAAGGCTTTTTTTTAAACAAACAAAGCATGAGAAGACTTTGCCTTTGTTTTGGATTATTTGTTTGTCAATTAGGGTGAACATATGGTATACGATAATTTGGTAAAAAGCCAATTTCACATTTGCTCAGTACATTGTTTTCACTGAGGAAATGTACGAGTCTGCTGTTAATGATAATGCAGAGGATTTTCCCAAGGTTGCTGTTGACGCATATCCCACGGTAGTTATTGGGGTCAAATTTGTGGATTCGGGTGATCAGGCCTTGGTTCCAAATATTGGGGAAGATGCCAGAGCTAAGGATGATGTTACAGAGTTTAAGTATAGCCAATTGAAATTTGTTGTATATATATTTTATCATTTAATTTAGGATACTATCAACACCACAGACCTTTTTGGGTTGGTATCACATTTGAAGGTACAGTGCCTTGCGAAAGTATTCACCCCCCTTGGCATTTTGCCTATTTTGTTGCCTTACAACCTGGAATTAAAATCGATATTTCGGGGGTTTGTATCATTTGATTTACACAACATGCCTACCACTTTGAAGATGCAACATATTTTTTCTTGTGAAACAAACAATAAATAAGACAAAAAAACAGAAAACTTGAGCGTGTATAACTATTCATCCCCCAAAGTCAATACTTTGTAGAGCCACCTTTGCAGCAATTACAGCTGCAAGTATCTTGGGATATGTCTCTATAAGCTTGACACATCTAGCCACTGGGATTTTTTGCCCATTCTTCAAGGCAAAAATGCTTCAGCTCCTTCAAGTTGGATGGGTTCCGCTGGTGTACTGCAATCTTTAAGTCATACCACAGATTCTCAATTGGATTGAAGTCTGGGCTTTGACTAGGCCATTCCAAGACATTTAAATGTTTCCCCTTAAACCACTTGAGTGTTGCTTTAGCAGTATGCTTAGGGTCCTACTGGAAGGTGAACCTCCGTCCCAGTCTCAAATCTCTGGAAGACTGAAACAGGTTTCCCTCAAGAATTTTCCTGTATTTAGCGTCATCCATGATTCCTTCAATTCTGACCAGTTTCCCAGTCCCTGCCGATGAAAAACATCCCCACAGCATGATGCTGCCACCACCATGCTTCACTGTGGGGATGCTGTTCTCGGGGTGATGGGAGGTGTTGGGTTTGTGCCAGACATAGCGTTTTCCTTGATGGCCAAAAAGCTACATTTTAGTCTCATCTGACCAAAGTACCTTCTTCCATATGTTTGGGGAGTCTCCCACATGCCTTTTGGCGAACACCAAACATGTCTGCTTATTTTTTTCTGGCCACTCTTCCGTAAAGCACGGCTCTGTGGAGTGTACGGCTTAAAGTGGTCCTATGGACAGATACTCCAATCTCCGCTGTGGAGCTTTGCAGCTCCTGCAGGGTTATCTTTGGTCGCTTTGTTGCCTCTCTGATTAATGCCCTCCTTGCCTGGTCTGTGAGTTTTGGTGGGCGGCCCTCTCTTGGCAGGTTTGTTGTGGTGCCATATTCTTTTCATTTTTTAATAATGGATTTAATGGTGCTCCGTGGGATGTTCAGAGTTTCGGATATTTTTTTATAACCCAACCCTGATCTGTACTTCTCAACAACTTTGTCCCTGACCTGTTTGGAGAGCTCCGTGGTCTTCACGGTGCCGCTTGCTTGGTGGTGCCCCTTGCTTAGTGGTGTTGCAGACTCTGGGGCCTTTCAGAGCAGGTGTATATATAAGATCATGTGATAGATCATCATTAGATTGCACACATATGGACTTTATTTAATTAATTATGTGACTTCTGAAGGTAATTGGTTGCACCAGATCTTATTTAGGGGCTTCATATGCACAAACCACTTTTCCGTTTTTTATTTAAGTTTTTTTATTTTTTATTCCACTTCACCAATTTTGACTATTTTGTGTATGTCCATTACATGAAATCCAAATAAAAATAAATTTAAATTACAGGTTGTAATGCATCAAAATAAGAAAAAAGGGGGTTGAATACTTTTGCAAGGCACTGTAAGACCCAGGTGCAGACAATGTCGAAGTAAAAAAAGTTTATTAATTAGAACACGGGCATGCAAAGGTACAGGACGGCAGGCAGGCTCAGGTCAGGCAGAGGTCGGTAATCCAGAGTAGTGGGGCAAAGGTACTGGATGGCAGGCAGGCTCAGGTCAGGCAGAGGTCGGTAATCCAGAGTAGTGGGGCACAGGTACTGGATGGCAGGCAGGCTCAGGGTCAGGGCAGGCAGAGGTCGGTAATCCAGAGTAGTGGGGCAAAGGTACTGGATGGCAGGCAGGCTCAGGGTCAGGTCAGGCAGAGGTCGGTTATCCAGAGTAGAGGGAAAAGGTACTGGATGGCAGGCAGGCTCAGGGTCAGGGCAGGCAGAGGTCGGTTATCCAGAGTAGAGGGAAAATGTACTGGATGGCAGGCAGGCTCAGGGTCAGGTCAGGCAGAGGTCGGTTATCCAGAGTAGAGGGAAAGGGTACTGGATGGCAGGCAGGCTCAGGGTCAGGGCAGGCAGAGGTCGGTTATCCAGAGTAGTGGGAAAAGGTACAGGATGGCAGGTAGGCTCAGGGTCAGGGCAGGCAGAGGTCGGTAATCCAGAGTAGTGGGAAAAGGTACTGGATGGCAGGCAGGCTCAGGGTCAGGGCAGGCAGAGGTCGGTAATCCAGAGTAGAGGGAAAAGGTACAGGATGGCAGGTAGGCTCACGGTCAGGGCAGGCAGAGGTCGGTTATCCAGAGTAGTGGGGCAAAGGTACAGGATGGCAGGCAGGCTCAGGGTCAGGGCAGGCAGAGGTCGGTAATCCAGAGTAGAGGGAAAAGGTACAGGATGGCAGGTAGGCTCACGGTCAGGACAGGCAGAGGTCGGTAATCCAGAGTAGTGGGGCAAAGGTACTGGATGGCAGGCAGGCTCAGGGTCAGGGCAGGCAGAGGTCGGTTATCCAGAGTAGTGGGAAAAGGTACAGGATGGCAGGTAGGCTCACGGTCAGGGCAGGCAGAGGTCGGTTATCCAGAGTAGTGGGGCAAAGGTACAGGATGGCAGGCAGGCTCACGGTCAGGGCAGACAGAAAGGACAAAACTGGGAAAACAGGAATATAGACAAAGCAAGAGCAAGGGGGAAAACGCTGGTAGGTTTAAGGAACAAAACGCACTGGCAACAGACAAACAGAGAACACAGGTATAAATACACAGGGGATAATGGGGAAGATGGGCGACACCTGGAGGGGGGTGGAGACAATCACAAAGACAGGTGAAACAGATCAGGGCGTGACAGTTGGAGGGTTTTTATTTTGTCCTGTAGTTCATTCAAGGTAATTGGAGAATCCAGTGGGTACTGGTAGTCTTTAATAGTTGATTCTAAGATTTGTATTTGATCATGTATATGTTTTTCCTGTTTGTTCTTTGTTATAGAGCCAAAAAGATTGGAGAAGTGGTTTACCCATACATCTCCATTTTGGATAGATAAGTCTTTATGTTGTTGTTTGTTTAGTGTTTTCCAATTTTCCTAGAAGTGGTTAGAGTCTATGGATTCTTCAATTACATTGAGCTGATTTCTTACGTGCTGTTCCTTCTTTTTCCGTTGTGTATTTCTGTATTGTTTTAGTGATTCACCATAGTGAAGGCGTAGGCTCAGGTTTACTGGGTCTCTATGTTTTTGGTTGGACAGGTTTCTCAATTTCTTTCTTAGGTTTTTGCATTCTTTATCAAACCATTTATCATTGCAGTAATTTTCTACGGTTTTCTGTTTGAAATTCTTAGATTTGATAGGGAAGCTGAGAGGTCAAATATACTGTTTACATTTTCTACTGCCAAGTTTACACCTTCACTATTACAGTGGAACGTTTTGTCCAGGAAGTTGTCTAAAAGGGATTGAATGCGTTGTTGCCTAATTGTTTTTTGGTAGGTTTCCACACTACATTCCTTCCATCTATAGCATTTCTTAATATTACTCAGTTCCTTTGGCTTTGATGCCTCATGGTTGAGTATTGCTCTGTTCACGTAGACTGTGATTTTGCTGTGATCTGATAGAGGTGTCAGTGGGCTGACTGTGAACGCTCTGAGAGACTCTGGGTTGAGGTCAGTGATAAAGTAGTCTACAGTACTACTGCCAAGAGATGAGCTATAGGTGTACCTACCATAGGAGTCCCCTCGAAGCCTACCATTGACTATGTACATACCCAGCTTGCGACAAAGCTGCAGGAGTTGTGACCCGTTTTTGTTGGTTATGTTGTTGTGGTTGTGCCTAGGGGGGCATATGGGGGAGGGAATGCTGTCACCTCCAGCCAGGTGTTTGTCTCCCTGTGTGCTGAGGGTGTCAGGTTCTTGTCCGGGTTTTGGCATTTAGGTCGCCACAGACTAGTACATGTCTCTCTACAGCCGCTGTTGCCTCTCCCTCTCTATCTCTCTTTCTCAACCCACGCTGCAAACTGTTTGTCTCCTCATCCTCCCCCTTATCTCTCACTCCTTTTCTCTCTAACTTGTTTTCTCTCTCTAATAACAGCTGATGACCCATTTTAGACAAACTATGAGAGAGAGAGAGAGAGAGAGAGAGAGAGAGAGAGAGAGAGCTTTGCCTCCTGCACATGAGAAGAGGAAAACATTAGTGTTGGGAGTATTTAGCAAGGTTTGGATTTCAGAAGAATACTAGAATATCTTAATGTGTTATTTTATTGTGGTAAAGTCAAGTACAACTAGGGCTGAGGCGGTCACGAAATTTCATCAACCAGTGATTGTAAAGCAAATAACTGTCGGTCTCATGGTAATTGATCGTTAATTAACATAAACACATTTAGCATCTCCTGGCTTCCACACATACATGTAGCCTACAAGCCATTTTAAAAAGTCTAATATATCAATGTAATATAGCCTACACCTTCACAATAAATCCATTATTTGTCTAAAGAAACAGGATATGAAGAAATGTAGTCTATTTCAGAAGAAAAGAATAGCATACTCTGAGTTGTCCTTATGTTAGGTCCTGATGTGGCTATGCCAAATGGCTGTGGGCTACACTAGTTCATTTAGCAGACAAGATTTGCTTAGAATTCCGTGGCATTATTTTATATTATGAAGAATCCAATTGAACAAAGCTGAATAAAATATAAATATGTTCTCCAAACGATTTGAGGGAGTGCGGACATGCAGATATTCTGTGTTGAGCGTTAAGAAATAGGTACTCCTATATGCTTATTTTAGAGTTATTGATGTAACTTTAGTTGTTCTACAAACATTGGCCTGTATGTTTTGATTTTTAACATTGTAAGGCTGCATCATGAGACTAATGATGATTTGAAAAAGTTGCTTGAAAGGCATGATCTCTGGTTTGTTTTCTGCGCAGGCTGTACACACTACATCAGTTACTCATTCACAATTTGACAAGCACTTGATAATGCCTCGAATTTCACAGCGGCATCCCCTTTGTGGCCGTAATGCACCCTAAAAAGGTCCACGACTTCTGCGGCCGGGAGTGCTGCATTGTGCACTTCTCCCTGAGTGCGCTGCGCAATCTGAAGCGTCTCACTCACACCGCTCTCCATCACGTGATCGGGTCTTTCTCACAGACTACAAGTTAAAACAGACACATCGGGGACGCAACTGAGCGCATCCTTATCCAATTCCGAGGTGCATATTGAACATATGTTTTCATCAGCCAACAAGATGAGTAGGGCTAATGAACAAAAAAAGCACCAGCCTATGTCAATCTACTATTCTCCATAGTACAAAAGTCGATCTATTATATTCTGTGCAATAAATAAATATTCCAAACATAATCTGGGACAGTTGTGGGATGCGATAGATCCCAAATGAATACAAACCGTTTTTATGCAATGTGGCTGACGCAACAGATCAGAACGTTTACCTTGATAAACTATTAGGCTATTTCTTCACATTATAAGCGCAGCAATGCTCACATGGTAGTAGGCTGTAAGTGTGAATGTTCCATTAGCGGAAAACACCATTATCAAAAGTGACCGCAAATGCAATTATACATGTAATACTTTTATTATAAAGGTACATTTTTATGGTGAAAATGATCTTCCCCAAACTAGAAACTCACGTGCAGTTTATATATGCCAGTCAGACTCTACACCCCTTGTAAAGCGGATTAATGTGTTCAATTTTAAGAAGTTATTTGGCCACTTTAGTTGTGATACAAACTTTATTAAAAGGTGTGCGACTATGATTGGAACAAGTCGCAAAAAAGGGCATTGTTTCTTATGCTGGGCATCATTCACAAGTGATAATACATCATTCACAAGTGATAGGCTAATATTGTCACCCATCAGACTATTCTTGATTTAATCTTGTCTTTACCGTTACGAATCCCTTTGGCCCGACAGTCTAGGGGGGATGGTAATGGGACCCGTAACACAACTCATGCAAATTATAGTAGTGAAAACGTAACAGTGAGAACAAATAACACAGACAACTTAATTACCGTCAAACACTAAATGTTTATTTATAAACACACGGTAAATGGGGGGGAGCAGGAAAAGGGGCTGAGCGGGACCCAAGGAATGAAAGAATAATAATTCAAAAACACCCCTAAACTAGACTAGCCTACTTCACAAACAGCTAACTAACCAAAAATACAGGGGGTGGTCCGCCCAGTTCTAACTAGTGTTTTTAACAATGTTTAACTATGGGTAGTGTAGCCCAAGGGCGACTTGTCTGGTTACCCCCTTTTCCCACCATCAAACAAACACTCAAACGCCATAACCTAAACAATACTCACAGGTGGGGACAAAGTGACATGTAGCTGCAAAACACACAAGCGATCTACAGACAGAAGGCATGTTACAAAGAGATTGAGCTGGGGAGACAACAACTGACAGGGGTTTTAAACCAAGGGAAAGGGACTGTGATTGGGTAAGGGAAAAGGAGCAGGTGTCTTCCGATTAGCGACTGATTGATGACTGATTGGGGAATGATTATTGTCACCTGTGAGTAGGGGAGAAGGAGAGAAAAGAAATACACACAGGATACACACAGAACACTTGTATCCGTAACATTTACATATACTAAAAAATATATGTGTGACATTTGTTTTGATTTAGAATGGACCATTATCATGCACCTGTATCGAAACAGGGGCAGCGGAAAAAATACATGTCATCTATGCACTTAAATAGCGAATGGAGGATGTTTTTCCCCGTGGTTTATTACATTTACATTTACATTTTAGTCATTTAGCAGACGCTCTTATCCAGAGCGACTTACAGTAGAGTGCATACATTTTATTACATTTTACATACTGAGACAAGGATATCCCTACCGGCCAAACCCTCCCTAACCCGGACGACGCTATGCCAATTGTGCGGCGCCCCACGGACCTGTCATGCCAGCCAGCTAGGCTATACTCCTGTTGTAAATATAAGCAATGTGCTTAATATTAGGAAAGTTGATAAATAAATATAGTAGACCCAGCCTATAGAACGCTGATGGGAGCCTCCTCTTTTTATTAGAAGCCATCACTCTGTTTTCTCCTGCAATTGCATAGCCTATAGAAATGTTGCGCAACATGAGCTCATGGGCTATCATGAAGTGTTTGATTAGATTTTTGAATACATTTGCAATGATGTCAGAGTGATTAGAGGGACAATAGAGTGCTGAGTACCAGGCAGTTAGCAAGTTTGGTAGGCTACTAATGACCAGCAGCAGCATCAGAGCTTGGAGAGCCTAATTACCGTGACCAAACGGCCTTCATGACTCGTGACCGCTGGTGTGGCGGTAATACGGTCACTGCAACAGCCCTAAGTACAACCAGGTATTTAAAGTTATAGCAAAAACTAACATCATAGACGAGCCAAGCCTACTTTGAGCTGAGCAGAGATAAATAACTGCTATAGTAGTATGTTAATGCAGCTGTATGTTCCACACTGTTTCTGCCTCTACTCTGACTCCAAACGGTAACAGACAATTAATTCTGAAGTCACAGCGCAATACCTGTCACGTTCCTGACCTTGTTTTCCTTTTGTATTAGTTGTGTTTAGTGGGTCAGGACGTGAGCTGGGTGGGCAGTCTGTGTTTGTTCTATGTTAAGTGTCAGGTTTAATTGACCTTGTATGGCTCTCAATCAGAGGCAGGTGTTTTACGTTTTCCTCTGATTGAGAACCATATATAGGTAGGTTGTTTCACATTGTTTGTTGTGGGTGGTTGTATCTCGTGTCTGTATGTCTACCACACGAGACTGTTTCGTTTGTGTTTCATGTAGTCTGTTCCTGTTCGTGCGTTCTTCGTTTATTGTAAGTTCTCAAGTCCAGGTCTGTCTACATCGTTTATTTGTTTTGGTAATTTGTTAAAGTGTTTTCGTGTTTCGTCTATCATTTAAATAAATCAGTATGTCATATAACAACGCTGCGCTTTGGTCCAATCCCTACTCCTCCTCTTCAGACGAAGAGGAGGAGAACAACCGTTACAGAACCACCCATCTAACAAGGATCAAGCAGCGTGAGAGGAACCAGCAGCAGCGGCCAAAAAACCAGGACTCGTGGACTTGGGAGGAAATATTGGACGGAAAGGGACCCTGGGCTCAGACAGGGGAATATCGCCGCTCTTTTGAAGAGAGGGAGGCAGCTAAAGCCCAGGAGCGGTGGTATGAGGAGGCAGCAAGGAGACGTGGCTGGAAACCCGAAAAGAAACCCCAAAAATGTCTTGGGGGGGGGGGCTAAAAGGGAGTGTGGCGAAGTCAGGTAGGAGACCTGCGCCTACTCCCTGTACTTACCGTGGAGAGCGAAAGTACGGGCAGACACCGTGTTACGCAGTAGAGCGCATGGTGTCTCCTGTACGTGTGCATAGCCCGGTGCGGTACATACCAGCTCCTCGTATCGGCCGGGCTAGATTGAGTATTGAGCCAGGTGCCATGAAGCCGGCTCAACGCGTCTGGTCTCCAGTGCGTCTCCTCGGGCCGGCTTACATGGCACCAGCCTTACGCATGGTGTCCCCGGTTCGCCTACATAGCCCGGTGCGGGTTATTCCACCTCCCCGCACTGGTCGGGCGACGGGGAGCATACAACCAGGTAAGGTTGGGCAGGCTCGGTGCTCAAGGGAGCCAGTACGCCTGCACGGTCCGGTATTTCCGGCGCCACCTCCCCGCTCCAGCCCAGTACCACCAGTGCCTACACCACGCACCAGGCTTCCAGTGCGTCTCCAGAGCCCTGTTCCTCCTCCACGCACTCTCCCTGTGGTGCGTGTCTCCAGCCCAGTGCCTCCAGTTCCGGCACCACGCATCAAGCCTCCTGTGCGTCTCCAGAGCCCTGTACGCACTGTTCCTTCTCCCCGTACTCGCCCTGATGTGCGTGCCCTTAGCCCGGTACCTCCAGTTCCGGTACCACGCACCAGGCCTACAGTGCGTCTCAGCCGGCCAGAGTCTGCCGTCTGCCCAGCGGCGCCTGAACTGCCCGTCTGCCCAGCGGCGCCTGAACTGCCCGTCTGCCCAGCGGCGCCTGAACTGCCCGTCTGCCCAGCGGCGCCTGAACTGCCCGTCTGCCCAACGGCGCCTGAACTGCCCGTCTGCCCAACGCCGTCTGAACTGTCCGTCTGCCAAGCGCCGCATGAACTGCCCGTCTGTACTGAGCCTTCAAAGCCGCCCGTCTGTACTGAGCCTGCAAAGCCGCCCGTCTGCCATGAGCCTTCAGAGCCGTCCGCCAGACAGGAGCCGCTAGAGCCTACCGCCAGACAGGAGCCGCTAGAGCCTTCCGTCAGACAGGAGCAGCCAGAGCCTTCCACCAGACAGGAGCAGCCAGAGCCTTCCGCCAGACAGGATCAGCCAGAGCCTTCCGCCAGACAGGATCAGCCAGAGCCTTCCGCCAGACAGGATCAGCCAGAGCCTTCCGCCAGACAGGATCAGCCAGAGCCGTCCGCCAGCCATGACCAGCCAGAGCCGTCAGCCAGCCATGACCAGCCAGAGCCGTCAGCCAGCCATGACCAGCCAGAGCCGTCAGCCAGCCATGACCAGCAAGAGCCGTCAGCCAGCCATGACCAGCCAGAGCCGTCAGCCAGCCATGACCAGCCAGAGCCGTCAGCCAGCCATGACCAGCCAGAGCTGTCAGCCAGTCCGGAGCTGCCGTCCCTCAGTCCGGAGCTGCCGTCCCTCAGTCCGGAGCTGCCGTCCCTCAGTCCGGAGCTGCCGTCCCTCAGTCCGGTGCTGCCCCTTATCCCGGTGCTGCCCCTTATCCCAGTGATGCCCCTTAATTTAGGTGGGTTTATTTGGAGGGTGGTCATTGGGAGGGGGATACGGAAGCAGGGAGTGACTATGGTGGTGTGGGGACAGCGTCCGGAGCCGGAGCCGCCACCGTGGACAGATGCCCACCCAAACCCTCCCCTTGAGGTTGAGTTTTGCGGCCAGAGTCCGCATCTTGGGGGGGGGGGGGGGGGGGGGCAATGTCACGTTCCTGACCTTGTCTTCCTTTTGTATTAGTTGTGTTTAGTGGGTCAGGACGTGAGCTGGGTGGGCAGTCTGTGTTTGTTCTATGTTAAGTGTCAGGTTTAATTGACCTTGTATGGCTCTCAATCAGAGGCAGGTGTTTTACGTTTTCCTCTGATTGAGAACCATATATAGGTAGGTTGTTTCACATTGTTTGTTGTGGGTGGTTTTATCTCGTGTCTGTATGTCTACCACACGGGACTGTTTCGTTTGTGTTTCATGTAGTCTGTTCCTGTTTGTGCGTTCTTCGTTTATTGTAAGTTCTCAAGTCCAGGTCTGTCTACATCGTTTATTTGTTTTGGTAATTTGTTAAAGTGTTTTCGTGTTTCGTCTATCATTTAAATAAATCAGTATGTCATATAACAACGCTGCGCTTTGGTCCAATCCCTACTCCTCCTCTTCGGACGAAGAGGAGGAGAACAACCGTTAGAATACCAGCTGGTTCTAACAGACTATCTGTCATAGAGAGTTGATAAAACCTGGTAAAACAACTGAGGACATCACTAGTAGCCAGCCTGAACTTCATCATTTTCATGTACAAGGCTTTACAACAATCATGGAGTCTTCTCTGTCTATTATACCTTCAGGCTCCACTCATTAACGTTGTCTATGTAGTGTCCTTTCACAGCCCCTGTACCTTCACCACTAAAACGTCTGATGATAAATGTAGAGTTGACACTGAATTGAGTTGACAATAAATTGACAGTTACCTTGAGGAGACAGAGTAGAGGCGGAAACAGTGTGGCACCGGAGGGGATGACTGTCGTCTTATCGGCTCAACTTCTTCACGCTAGGGGTCAGATTTTTTATTTTATTTTAAATAACGTTCCCAAGGTAAACGGACTATTTCTCAGGTCCAGATTGTAGAATATGCATATAATTTACAGATTAGGATAGAAAACACTCCAAAGTTTCCAAAACTGTCAAAATATTGTCTGTGAGTATAACAAAACTGATTTTGCAGGCGAAAACCTGAGGAAATCTAACCCGGACGTGATTTTGTTTTATTTAAATCTGTGTTTCATTGCCCGTCTTTCTTCCATTTAAAGGGGTATCAACCAGATTCCTTTTCCAATGGCTTCCTCAGGCTGTGACCAGGCTTTAGACATAGTTTCAGGCTTTTATTTTGAAAATGAGCGAGATTTTTCAAAACTAGTCAGGTGTCCTTTGATTAGTTCCTGCGCGCGAGAGGGGTAGCTCTCCATTTTCTTTCTCTCTTTTATTGAATAGGTTACGGTCCGGTTGAAATATTATCGATTATGTATGTTAAAAACAACCTGAGGATTGATTATAAAAACATTTGACATGTTTCTACGAACATTACGGATACTTTTTGGAATTTTCGTTGAACGGAACGAGGCTGTGGTTTTCTGAACATAACGCGCAACCCAAATGGCGTTTCTTTGTTATAAAAGTAATATTTATCGAACAAAAATAACATTTATTGTGTAACTGGGAGTCTTGTGAGTGCAAACATCCGAAGATTATCAAAGGTAAGCGATTAATTTTATTGCTTTTATGACTTTCGTGACCATGCTAATTTGGGGCTAGCTGTTCTAGCATTGATTGATACACTCACAAAAGCTTGGATTGCTTTCGCTGTAAAGCATATTTTCAAAATCTGACACGATAGGTGGATTAACAACAAGCTAAGCTGTGTTTTGGTATATTTCACTTGTGATTGCATGATTATAAATATTTTTTGTAATATTTGGCGCCCTGCAATTCAGCGGTTGTTTAGGAAAATGATCCCGCTAAAGGGATCCGTAGCGCAAAGAAGTTAACCAACCATGCTATTTTGTTAGTTTTTTTCCCGTTGTTCGTAACTTGTTTTGTACATAATGTTGCTTCTACAGTCTCTTATGACCGAAAAGAGCTTCTGGACATCAGAACTGCGATTACTCACCTCAGATTAGACAAAAAGTTTTTATTCAACAAGTCGGACGGGAGGGAGATACTACAGATACCCGACCAGGCCCAGATCCCCGTCAGTCGCTGGAAAAGGAAACTGAGATTTTTCGGAAAAAGATCAGGGTGCCTTGTGAGGATCAGGTGACGAGTGGCTAATCTGCCTCTGCCTTCCATCCTGCTAGCTGTGTTGTGTTCAATATTTGGAAAATAAATGGGATGAACTGAAAGCACGTATATCCTACCAATGGGACATTAAAACTTCTTTGGGATAGGGGGCAGTATTCGGAAGTTCGGATGACTGAGGTACCCAAAGTAAACGGCCTGTTACTCAGGATATGCATATAATTGGTAGTATTATTTAGAAAACACTCTGAAGTTTCTAAAACTGTTAAAATAATGTCTGTGAGTATAACATAACTGATATGGCAGGCGAAAACCCGAGGAGAATCCATCCGGAATACCTCCCAGGTTGCAGTTCCTAGGGCTTCCACTAGATGTCAACAGTCTTTAGAAAGAGTTTCAGGCTTATTTTTTGAAAAATGAGCTAGAATTTGTAGTTTTTCTAGGTGGCTCTCATTTTGACTGTAGTATTGTGGCGCGCGGGGATGAGGGTGCACACTTCGTTATTTATCTCCGGTAATGAACATACTATTCTATGTCTTAAATTTGATCGTTTATTTACATATTAGGGTACCTGAGGATTGATTAGAAACATTGTTTGACTTGTTTGGATGAAGTTTATTGGTAACTTTTGGGATTCCTTTGTATGCATTTTGAACGAGGGAAACAGATGGATTACTGAATTAAGCGCGCCAACTAAAATGACTTTTTTGGGATATAAAGAAGTACTTTATCGAACAAAACAACCATTTGTTATGTAGCTGGGACCCTTGGGATTGCAAACAGAGAAAGATCTTCAAAGGTAAGTGATTTATTTTATCGCTATTTATGACTTTTGTCACGCCTCAGCTTGTTTGAAAAATGTTTTTAATGATTTGTTTGCGCGGCGCGATAATCTGTCCTCAAATAATCGCATGGTCTGCTTTCACCGTAAAGCCTTTTTGAAATCTGACAGCTGGATTAACAAGAAGTTAAGCTTTTAAACAATGTAAGACACTTGTATTTTCATGAATGTTTAATATTATGAATTTTGTATTTTGAATTTCGCGCTCTGCAATTTCACCGGATGTTGTCGAGGTGGGGCGCTAGCTGTAATATCTTACGTTTCATCGAGTCGTGGCTGAACGACGACATTAAGAACATACAGCTGGTGGGATATACTCTCTATCAGCAGGATAGAGAAGCAGCCTCTAGTAAGACACGGGGCGGGGGCATATGCATATATGTAAACAACAGCTGGTGCAAAATATCTAAGGAAGTCTCAAGATTTTGCTCGCCTGAGGTAGAGTATCTGATGATAAGCTGAAGACCACACTATCTATTACCTAGAGAGTTTTCATCTGTATTTTTCGTAGCTGTCTACATATCACCACAGACCGATGCTGGCACTAAAACCGTACTCAATGAGCTGTATACCGCCATAAGCAAACAGGAAAACGCTCATCCAGAGGCGGGGCTCCTAGTGGCCGGGGGCATTAATGCAGGTAAACTTAAATCAGTTTTACCTAATTTCTATCAGCATGTTAAATGTGCAACCAGAGGGAAAATAATTATAGGCCACCTTTACTCCACACACAAAGACGCGTATTAAGCTCTCCCTCGCCCTCCATTTGGCAAATCTGACCATAATTCTATCCTCCTGATTCCTGCTTACAAGTAAAAAATTAAAGCAGGGAGCACCAGTGACTCGGTCTATAAAAAAGTGGTCAGATGAAGCAGATGCTAAACTATAGGACTGTTTTGCTGACACAGACTGGAATATGTTCCGGGATTCTTCCGATGGCATTGAGGAGTACACCACATCAGTCACTGGCTTCATCAATAAGCGCATCGAGGACGTCGTCCCCACAGTGACAGTATGTACATACCCCAACCAGAAGCCATGGATTACAGGAAACATTCACACTGAGCTAAAGGGTAGAGCTGCCGCTTTCAAGGAGTGGGACTCTAACCCGGAAGCTTATAAGAAATCCTGCTATGCCCTTCGACGAATCATCGAACAGGCAAAGCATCAATACAGGACTAAGATTGAATCGTACTACACCGGCTCCGACGCTTGTCGGATGTGGCAGGGCTTGCAAACTATTACAGACTATAAAGGGAAGCACAGCTGAGAGCTGCCCAGTAACACGAACCTACCAGACGAGCTAAATAACTTTTATGCTCGCTTCGAGGCAAGTAACACTGAAACATGCATGAGAGCATCAGCTGTTCCGGACGACTGTGTGATCACGCTCCCCACAGCCATTGTGAGTAAGACCTTTAAGCAGGTCAATATTCACAAGGCCCACAGGGCCAGATGGATTACCAGGAAGTGTACTCCGAGCATGCGCTGACCAACTGGCAAGAGTCTTCACTGACATTTTCAACCTCTCCCTGTCTGAGTCTGTAATACCAATATGTTTCAAGCAGACCACCATAGTGTTCTTGGGCACAGGGACTAAGGTAAACTGCCTAAATGACTAACAACCCGTAGCACTCACATCTGTAGCCATGAAATGCTTTGAAAGGCTGGTCATGGCTCACATCAACACCATTATCCCAGAAACCCAAGACGCACTCCAATTTGCATACCGCACCAACAGATCCACAGATGATGCAATCCCTATTACACTCCACACTGCCCTTTCACACTTGGACAACAGGAACCTCAGCGTCAGTCTAGGTCCAAGAGGCCTCTAAACAGCTTCTACCCCCAAGCCATAAGACTCCTGAACAGCTAATCAAATGGCTATCCAGACTATTTGCATTGCCCCCCCCTACTCTGCTGCTACTCTCTGTTATTATATATGCATAGTTACTTTAATAACTACCTACATGTAGATATTACTTCAATTACCTCGACACCGGTACCCCCAGTATTTCGCTCCGCTATTGTTATTTACTGCTGCTCTTTAATTATTTGTTATTCTTATCTCGTATTTTGGGGGGTATTTTTTTTAAACTGCATTGTTGGTTAATGGCTTGTAAGTAAGCATTTCACTGTAAGGTCTACCTGTTGTATTTGGCGCATGTGACAAGTAAAATTTGATTTGATCTGCTACATTATTAGGTCTCCAGCTGGGTTTTAGTCAAAATATACCACTGTTTTTAACCCCGACTAGAGCTGGGCAACACGGACAAAAATCCATATCGTGATAAATTGCCTGAATCAATGCACCACAGTTTTTGTTTTATTATCCTTTTAACTGCTATTACTAATTTGATGGTTGAAGCCATCAATTGTCCCATTAACAATCACCCATATCAGCAAACAAATTTATTTTCAAACTTCACATTTGATCTTTAATTTTCGGTTTATTGTCCCAGCTCTACCCCCTACCCCTTTCACATATACAAAAAACAAGTTAACAAAATGTTAAAAACTAATAAGCAGAGTGTAACGGTTGTTCTCCTCCTTTTCATCCGAAAAGGAGGAGTAGTGATGGAACCAAGGCGCAGCGGGTTGTGAACACATAATTTATTTAAAGACAAGACGAAAAAACACGAACTTCACTATAACTAACAAAACAACAAACGGAGTAGACAGACCTGGACGACGAACTTACATAAACACGAAGAACGCACGAACAGGGAAAATAGACTACACAAAATGACGATGTACAAAACAAACCGAACAGTCCCGTATGGTGCGACAAACACTGACACAGGAGACAACCACCCACAACGAACACTGTGAAACAACCTACCTAAATATGACTCTCAATTAGAGGAACGCCAAACACCTGCCTCTAATTAAGAGCCATACCAGGCAACCCTTAAACCAACATAGAAACAGAAAACATAGAATGCCCACCCAAACTCACGTCCTGACCAACTAACACATACAACAAACTAACAGAAATAGGTCAGGAACGTGACACAGAGTAAAAAAACAAAACGGTTTTGCCTTTGTGTAAATGGGGTATTAGGTACTAATACACACTTGGCTCAGTACTAGAACAGCAGGTACTAGGTGACAGCAGGTGCCAGAGCCTTTAGATATAATAAAATAACTCAATATAAAGCTCTGCAGGTAGGCATAAACAACATAATCGTTGCTTAGGGCCCCCGGCCGCTAGGAGGCCCCCTGCCCCCCAAAAAATTCACTCATGGCCTCCAAATTTGGTTGTGCATCAGCATTTTGTCTTGCTATATCACTCACTGACAGTCACTCAATTATCCATGTCACCTAACAATTTTTAGATTGGTAAATTGGTCTTGCCAGATATCTAAACTGACCGGGCACACAGGTATTATATCTCACTCAGATATCGTATTAACATGGCATAAGTCATTACAAAATGTATAGAATTGCAGGAAAATGGCAAAAGAAATCTCTCTACCCCATAGCAAAATGTTTAGAATTGCAGGAAATGAACTTTACAACTAAAAATGTCCTCTCCACCATCAAGAGGGGAGACCACTAAAATGTTTTGCCGCGAGGTGGGGGGCCCAACAACCAAATCTCGCTTAGGGCTCCCAAAAGGCTAGAGCCGGCCCTGACTCCAGGGGATAATGCCTCATAACAAGACCTCCCACAGTCTTGTCCTCTGTAAGCTTCAGATTTAAATTCAATCAACTTTGAGCCTAGCTATTTCACAATAACTGAAGGACATGGAACAAACTAGCTAGCTCATAGAACTCAACTGTTTGGCAACACTCCAAACCATGTACAGGACACATTGTTTGTTGACTGTTGTCCCAAACAGTTGTCTACAGAAATAAAAAGTAAAATAAAGGCCTAGTAAGTACTAGATATAGAGGGTAATAATTTCTATACCTTTCTAAGGCCGGAGGTCAGTGTAAGACCAGAAATTTACAGGAGAAATGTAAATAGAAAGGACAATTTGATAGCAGGGAGTGGGACACACACAACCATACCAGAACTACTGTGACTTTAACATGAGGAAAATAACTGTGGGCTCTGGCCTCTCTGTTACAGTCTGGGAAGTTGTTGGCTGTGTATTGAGTGACAAACAGACTTCCTCACACCACAGTGACTTCCTTCCTGATCCCTCAGTGGGCCTGGTCAGCACATTGCTGCACAGTGCAGCCAGAGAGCGAACGAGAGACTTATGGAAAGCTTCCGGGCTTGCCTTCCGCCACCTCGGTCTCTCTACATAGTTCAGGTTCAAAGTCAAGCTAAGCATTTCCTACAACATTAGAGTGATGAAAAATTGCCATATCCCTTATAACAACCTGGTATTTAATTAACGTAATATAATTTCTGAGACAAATTTCTCTCTGAATGCTGTATGGCTTATATAGCCCAATGAACTACAATTACAGATACAGGATGTACAATCATCAAACAAACCTGAGGTAAATAAAAAATATAGAATGGCTTTTTAAATCTCAGCAATGAGAGGAATTAGTCCCTGGAAATCAGCTTAATAGAAAACGGTGATGTATAATATGTAATCAGTATAGTCACATCTTTAGGTGCAACAGTACAATTCTCTTTAGTGCTTCAGATACAAGAAAACAGTCTCTAAAAATCTCATAAAATAGAATAGGAAAAGTTAGTGGTGAAAGACAGCCAGGGAAAGGGAACAGAAGATGAATAACAACAATAACAACCCAAGTTTGAAAGACAGAAAAAAACACTGAGGCAATTACACAAGAGGAAAGAGTAGAGAGATGAGATCTGAAGAGGAGAGAACAGAGAGAGGCGGCTTACTAAGTATGTCTAGATAGTCACATGGGTGGAGAGTGGAGAGATGGAGAGGGAGACAAGCGACGCAGAGGGAGGAGAGGGGAAAAAGAGAATGTGTGTGTGTGTGTGTGTGTGTGTGTGTGTGTGTGTGTGTGTGTGTGTGTGTGTGTGTGTGTGTGTGTGTGTGTGTGTGTGTATATGTGTGTGTCAAATCAAATCAAATCTTATTGGTCACATACACATGGTTAGCAGATGTTATTGCGAGTGTAGCGAAATGCTTATGCTTTTAGATGCGACAGTGCAGCAGTATCTAACAGGTAATATCTAACAAATTCCACAACAAAACCTAATACACACAATCTAGTGAAGGAATGAGAATATATAAGAATAAAATATATGGATGAGCAGTGACAGAGTGGCTAAGATGCAATAGTGTAGGATACAGTATATACAGTTGTTGAAGTTGGAAGTTTACATACACTTAGGTTGGAGTCATTAAAACTCGTTTTTCAACCACTCCACAAATTTCTTGTGAACAAACTATAGTTTTGGCAAGTCGGTTAGGACATCTACTTTGTGCATGACACAAGTAATTTTTCCAACAAATGTTTACAGACAAAGTTTTTCACTTATTATTGTCACGATCGTCGTTAGGTGAAAGAGAGGACCAAGGCGCAGCGTGATATAAATACATCTTCTTTTTATTTGAAGATGAAACGAACACGAACACTAATACAAACTAGACAAAACAACAAACGACCGTGAAGCTAACAAACGAAAGTGCAGACACAAGCTACTAACGTCCAGACATAGACAAAAAACACACAAACATCCCCCATGTCACACCCTGACCTAACTAAAATAATAAAGAAAACAAAGATAACTAAGGCCAGGGCGTGACAGTACCCCCCCCCCCCCAAAGGTGCGGACTCCGGCAGCAAAACCTGACACAGAAGGGGAGGGTCCGGGTGGGCCTTCCTACGGCGGCGGCTCGGGTGCGGGACGTGGACCCCACTCCACCACAGTCAACACCCGCTTTGGTGGCGCCTCTGGAGCGGCGACCCTTGCAGCGAGTCCCGAACTGAAGACCATCCCAGAGGACGCCACTGGACGGAGGGGCAGCTCCGGGCTGAGGGGCAGCTCATGACTGGGGGGCAGCTCATGACTGGGGGGCAGCTCATGACTGGGGGGCAGCTCATGACTGGAGGGCAGCTCATGACTGGAGGGCAGCTCATGACTGGAGGGCAGCTCATGACTGGCGGGCAGCTCAGGCAGCTTCTGACTGGCGGGCGGCTCTGGCAGCTCCTGACTGGCGGGCGGCTCTGGCAGCTCCTGACTGGCGGGCGGCTCTGGCAGCTCCTGACTGGCGGGCGGCTCTGGCGGCTCCTGACTGGCGGGCGGCTCTGGCGGCTCCTGACTGGCGGTCGGCTCTGGCGGCTCCTGACTGGCGGGCGGCTCTGACGGCTCCTGACTGGCGGGCGGCTCTGGCGGCTCCTGACTGGCGGGAGGCTCTGGCGGCTCCTGACTGGCGGGCGGCTCTGGCGGCTCCTGACTGGCGGGCGGCTCTGGCGGCTCCTGACTGACGGACAGCTCTAGCGGCTCCTGATTGACGGACGGCTCGGGACAGACGGGCGGCTCTGACGGCTCGGGACAGACGGACGGCTCAGATGGCGCTGGGTAGGCAGGCAGCTCAGATGGCGCTGGGCAGGCAGGCAGCTCAGATTGCTCTGGGCAGGCAGGCAGCTCAGATGGCTCTGGGCAGGCAGGCAGCTCAGATAGCCCTGGGCAGACGAGAGACTCTGGCCGGCTGAGGCGCACAGTAATAATAAAGGAAACAAAGATAACTAAGGCCAGGGCGTGTCAATTATTCACTGTATCACAATTCCAGTGGGTCAGAAGTTTACATTCACTAAGTTGACTGTGCCTTTAAACAGCTTGGGAAATTCCAAAAAACGATGTCATGGCTTTAGAAGCTTCTTATAGGCTATTTGAGTCAAATGGAGGTGTACCTGTGGATGTATTTCAAGGCCTACCTTCAAACTCAGTGCCTCTTTGCTTGACATCATGGGAAAATCAAGAGAAATCAGCCAAGACCTCAGAAAAAAATTGTAGACCTCCACAGGTCTGGTTCATCCTTGGGAGCAATTTCCAAAAGCCCGAAGGCACCACGTTCATCTGTACAAACAATAGTATGCAAGTATAAACACCAAGGGACCACTAAGCCGTCATACCGCTCAGGAAGGAGACACGATCTGTCTCCTAGAGATGAACGTACTTTGGTGCGAAAAGTGCAAATCAATCCCAGAACAACAGCAAAGGACCTTGTGAAGATGCTGGAGGAAACAGGTACAAAAGTATCTATATCCACAGTAAAACGAGTCCTATATCGACATAACCTGAAAGGCCACTCAGCAAGGAAGAAGCCACTGCTCCAAAACCGCCATAAAAAAGCCAGACTACGGTTTGCAACTGCACATGGGGACAAAGATCGTACTTTTTGGAGAAATGGCCTCTGGTCTGATGAAACAAAAATAGAACTGTTTGGCCATAATGACCATCATTATGTTTGGGGGAAAAATGGGGAGGCATGCAAGCCGAAGAACACCATCCCAACCGCGAAGCATGGCGGTGGCAGCATCATGTTGTGGGGGTGCTTTGCTGCAGGAGGGACTGGTGCACTTCACAAAATAGATGGAATCACGAGGGAGGAAAAGTATGTGGATATATTGAAGCAACATCCCAAGACATCCATCAGGAAGTTAAAGCTTGATCGCAAATGGGTCTTCCAAATGGACAATGACCCCAAGCATTCTTCCAAAGTTGTGGCAAAATGGCTTAAGGACAACAAAGTCAAGATATTGGAGTGGCCATCACAAAGCCATGACCTCAATCCTATAGAAAATGTGTGGGCAGAACTGAAAAAGCATGTGCGAGCAAGGAGGCCTACAAACCTGACTCAGTTACACCAGCTCTGTCAGGAGGAATGGGCCAAAATTCACCCAACTTATTGTGGGAAGCTTGTGGAAGGCTACCCGAAACGTTTGACCCAAGTTAAACAATTTAAGGACAATGCTACCAAATACTAATTGAGTGTATGTAAACTTCTGACCCATTGGGAATGTGATGAAAGAAATAAAAGCTGAAATAAATCATTCTCTCTACTATTATTCTGACATTTCACATTCCTAAAATAAAGTGGTGATCCTAACTGAACTAAGACAGGGAATTTTTACTTGTATTAAATGTCAGGAATTGTGAAAAACTGAGTTTAAATGTATTTGGCTAAGGTGTATGTAAACTTCCGACTTCAACTGTACATATGAGATGAGTAATGTGAGATATGTAAACAATCTTAAAGGGGCATTATTAAAGTGATTATATTTTTGGCCTTCCTGTGACATCGGGTGTTGTAGGTGTCCTGGAGGGCAGGTAGTTTGCCCTCAGTGGTGCGTTGTGCAGACCGCACCACCCTCTGGAGAGCCCTGCGGTTGTGGGTGGTGCAGTTGCCCTACCAGGTGGTGATACAACCCGACAGGATGCTCTCAATTGTGCATGTCACGACTTCCGCCGAAGTCGGTCCCTCTCCTTGTTTGGGCGGTGTTCGGCGGTCGACGTCACCGACATCACCCTTTACAGTGCACCTGTAAAAGTTAGTTAGGGTTTTCGGTGACAAGCCACATTTTTTCAGCCTCCTGAGGTTGAAGAGGCGCCGTTGCGCCTTCTTCACCACACCGTCTGTGTGCGTGGACCATTTCAGTTTGTCGGTGATATGTAAGCTGAGGAACTTAAAACTTTCCACCTTCTCCACTGCTGTACCGTCGATGTGGATAGGGGGTGCGCCCTTTGCTGTATCCTGAAGTCCACGATTATCTCTTTTGTTTTGCTGACATTGAGTGAGAGGTTGTTTTCCTGACACCACACTCCGAGGGCTCTCACCTCCTTCCTGTAGGCTGTCTCGTCGTTGTTGGTAATCAAGCGTACCACTGTAGTGTCGTCTGCAAACTTGATGATTGTGTTGGAGGCGTGCATGGCCACGCAGTCATGGGTGAACAGGGAGTACAGGAGAGGGCTGAGAACGCACCCTTGTGGGGCTCCAGTGTTGAGGATCAGCGGAGTGGAGATGTTGTTTCCTACCTTCACCACCTGGGGGCGGCCAGTCAGGAAATCCAGGACCCAATTGTACAGGGCGGGGTAGAGACCCACTGTCTCAAGCTTAATGATGAGTTTGGAGGGTACTATGATGTTGAATGCTGAGCTGTAGTCAATGAACAGCATTCTTACATAGGTATTCCTCTTGTCCAGATGGGATAGGGCAGTGTGCAGTGTGATGCCGATGGCATCGTCTGTGGACCTATTGGGGTGGTAAGAAAATTGGAGTGGGTCTATGGTAACAGGTAAGGTGGAGGTGATATGATCCTTGACTAGTCTCTCAAAGCACTTCATGATGACAGAAGTGAGTGCAACGGGGCGATTGTCAATTAGTTCAGTTACCTTAGTTTTCTTGGGAACAGGAACAATGGTGGCCATCTTGAAGCATGTGGGGACAGCAGACTGGGATAGGGATTGATTGAATATGTCCGTAAACACACCAGCCAGCTGGTCTGCACATGCCCTGAGGACGCGGCTAGGGATGCCGACTGGGCCGGCAGCTTTGCGAGGGTTAACACGTTTAAATGTTTTACTCACATTGGTCACGGAGAAGGAGAGTCCACAGTCTTTGGTAGCGGGCTGTGCAAAGAAGTTGCTTAGTTTGTCTGGGAGCAAGACGTTGATGTCCGCGACAGGGCTGGTTTTCTTTTTGTAATCCCTGATTGTCTGTAGACCCTGCCACGTACGTCTCGTGTTTGAGCTGTTGAATTGCAACTCCACTTTGTCTCTATACTGACACTTTGCTTGTTTGATTGCTTTACGGAGGGAATAACTACACTGTTTGTATTCGGTCATGTTTCCAGTCGCCTTGCCATGATTAAATGCGGTGGTACGTGCTTTCAGATTTGCGCGAATGCTGAAATAAATCCACGGTTTCTGCTTAGGGAAGGTTTTAATAGTCACTGTGGGAACAACATCTCCTATACACTTCCTTATAAACTCGCTCACCGAGTCAGCGTATACGTCAATGTTATTGTCTGAGGCTACCCGGAACATATCCCAGTCCACGTGATCGAAACAATCTTGAAGCGTGGAACTCGATTGGTCAGACCAGCGTTGGATAGACCCAAGCACGAGTGCTTCCTGTTTTAGTTTCTGCCTATAGGAGGGGAGTAACAAGATGGAGTCATGGTTAGATTTGCCAAAAGGAGGGTGGGGATGGCCTTGTATGCATCGTGGAAGTTAGAGTAGCAGTGTGTTACTCGCTCGTGTACTGCAATCGATATGCTGATAGAATTTAGGTAGCCTTGTTCTCAGAATAGCTTTGTTAAAATCCCCAGCTACAATAAATGCAGCCTCAGGATATATGGTTTCCAGTTTGCATAAAGTCCAGTGAAGTTCCTTGATGGCTGTCTTGGTATACGCTTGCAGGGGGATATACACGGCTTTGGCGATAACCGAGGAGAGTTCTCTTGGGAGATAATACGGTCGGCATTTGATTGTGAGGAATTCTAGGTCAGGTGAACAAAAGGACTTGAGTTCTTGTATGTTGTTACAATTACACCATGAGTCGTTAATCATGAAACATACACCCCACCTTTCTTCTTACCAGAGAGATGTTTGTTCCTGTCGGCGCGATGCACTGAAAATCCTGTTGGCTGTACGGACTCCAACAGCATGTCCCCAGCTAGCAACGTCTCCGTGAAACAGAGTATGTTACAATCCCGGATATCTTTTTGGAAAGCAACTTTTGCCCTAATTTCATCGACTTTGTTAACTAGGGACTGGACATTAGCGAGTAATATACTCTGAAGCGGCGGGTGGTGTGTGCGCATCCGATGCCTCACTGTGTGTGTATGTGTGTGTGTGTGTGTGTATGTGCATGTGTATGTGTGTGTGTGTGTGTATGTGTGTGTGTGTTAAAAGACAGCTGGTAGAGACAGAAGGAAGAGAGAAGCTATGCCTGGCTGGCATGAGAAAGGGCTGTGTTCGTTGGCTACTGATAGCCCAGATTGAGGAGGGTGAGCAGGGCTGAGGGATTTACAGGGCTTTGCTCCTTCCTCTCTGTGTGTGTGTGTGTGTGTGTGTGTGTGTGTGTGTGTGTGTGTGTGTGTGTGTGTGTGTGTGTGTGTGTGTGTGTGTGTGTGTGTGTGTGTGTGTGTGTGTGTGTGTCAGCATCGGCCCCTGCTCCCCCTCCAACAGCACCTGTTAATGTTACACACACCGCCCACCACCCCATGGTCTCTGGTCAAAAGTAGTGCACTAAATAGGGCATGGGGTACCATTTAGGACACCGCCCTAATCTTGTACTTTCTCTTTTCTCTTGTACAAATATATTTTTACCCTCAGATAAACCATTCCCTAAAACTCCTTTAGTTCACATACGTTTCCTACACTTGTGCCTCCATCCCCTCCATCCCTCCACTGTTCCATCCCTCTATCCCCTAAACCCTCTATTCCCTCGATCGTTCCCTACCGCTGTCCCCTTCATCCTCTATCCATCTATCCCCTCCATCCCTCCACCGTTCCCTCCCTCTCTCCCCGCTATCCATCTACCGTTTCCCTCCATCCCTCTATCCCCTCCACCATTTCCCTCCATCCCTATATGCCCTCCATCCCTCCATCGTTCCCTCTATTCCTCTATCCCTTCATCCTTCTATGCCCTCCATCCCTCCACCATTCCTCCAGCTTTCTCCCTCTGCAGTGCTCTTCCCCTTTTCATGGCAGTGGTTCGGTCATCCTGGAGAGACAGCCGCGGCGTGAAAGACAGACGGCTCAGACAAAGGGGCAGGGGCAGTGTGTGTGGGCCATGAGTGAGTGAGTGAGTGAGTGAGTGAGTGAGTGAGTGAGTGAGTGAGTGAGTGAGTGAGTGTATGAGTGTATGTACAGTTAAAGTCGGAAGTTTACATACACCTTAGCCAAATACATTTAAACTGAATATTTCACAATTCCTGACATTTAATACAAGTAAAAATTCAGTAAAAATTCAGGTCAGTTAGGATCACACTTTATTTTAAGAATGTGAAATGTCAGAATAATAGTATAGAGAATTCTTTATTTCAGCTTTTATTTCATTCATCACATTCCCAATGGGTCAGAAGTTTACATATACTCAATTAGTATTCGGTAGCATTACCTTTAAATTGTTTAACTTGGGTCAAACGTTTCGGGTAGCCTTCCACAAGCTTCCCACAATAAGTTGGTTGAATTTTGACCCATTTATCCTGACAGAGCTGGGGTAACTGAGTCAGGTTTGTAGGCCTCCTTGCTCGCACACACATGGTCATTATGGCCAAACAGTTCTATTTTTGTTTCATCAGACCAGAGAACATTTCTCCAAAAAGTACGATCTTTGTCCACATGTGCAGTTGCAAACCGTAGTCTGGCTTTTTTATGGTGATTTTGGAACAGTGGCTTCTTCCTTGCTGAGTGGCCTTTCAGGTTATGTCGATATAGGTCTCGTTTAACTGTGGATATAGATACTTCTGTACCTGTTTCCTCCAGCATCTTCACAAGGTCCTTTGCTGTTGTTCTGGGATTGATTTGCACTTTTCGCACCAAAGTACGCTCATCTCTAGGAGACAGAACGCGGTATGACGGCCATGGTGTTAATACTTGCGTACTATTGTTTGTACAGATGAACATGGTACCTTCATGCGTTTGGAAATTGCTCCCAAGGATGAACCAGACTTGTGGAGGTCTACACATTTTTTTTCTGAAGTCTTGGCTGATTTCTTTTGATTTTCCCATGATGTCAAGCAAAGAGGCACTGAGTTTGAAGGTAGGCCTTGAAATACATCCACAGGTACACCTCCATTTGACTCAAATGATGTCAATTAGCCTATAAGAAGCTTCTAAAGTCATGACATCGTTTTCTGGAATATTCCAATCTGTTTAAAGGCACAGTCAACTTAGTGTATCGTCCCAGCTAAAGGTGGGACGATAAACAAAAATTATCGACACAGACCAAACCAACCACTTTTCAGGGACATTTTGCTTATATCGTTCATGACGATAAATAACCTATAGGGCCCAGTAGAGATATATGAAGTTTGAAAAGAAATAAGTTTGCTAATATGGGTAATTGTTAATGGGACCATTGATAGCTACAACATTCAAAGTAGTTGTAGAAGGTAAAGGCCATTATGACACAGCAAATTGCATTGTAAAAAGCTAAATAGTGAACGCCAGGTTCGGCAATTTACCTGTCTAACATCAGCACGCTTGCGCTCAGATGGGAGGTGTTGGAAATATTTTACGTGCGTCCTTAAAAACCTGATCCAAAGTGCTAATTTCAGGCAGCGCCAGTAGAGATATTTAAGACCAAAAGCTGGTTTTAGCGGTAACGCAGTTGGTTATGGCATGAATTTTGACAGCGAAAACGCAGCCTATCCAGCCGTGATGCACACTGCCCATATACGCATGGAACAAGAGTAGCATAATGTACTTCGTATTTAGAAACATAAAAAACGAATGTTTTTTCCAATTTCATTTTATTTGGATTAAAACCAAGCATAGCCTACCCCCCTCTCAATTAAGCCTTTTTTTGTCTGCCCAATGAAATCCCGAAATATTCAAGACTGTCGATAAGGGGTTGGCTTTTGAGACCGCTTGGAAATAAATCTTAAACACGAAAGCTTTATTAAAATATGAAGTTTGAGAGTAGTAAAACAGTGAGTTGACATTCCCTTTTATATATGCATTAGGCCCACATTATTTTAGCCATGCAGGTCCCGTTTTCGATGTGCGTAAAACCCTCCATAGTCTGCGTTGTTTTAATATTATATGCCAACGGGGAGAAATGATGGTGCCTGTAAGTGTGACATAACCTATTTAAAACATGTTGTTGTTTTGTTTGGAATTTGATTAGAATTAGTTGTTCTCTTTTTAGGGCTTATCAATAATGAATTGAATCTTGCTTATTGACAATGTTTGCCATTGCCATGCGCAGCCATAAAGCAATTTACAGTTGGCCTAGCCCTTAAAACAGTGTGAATGCTATTGAAGCCATGCAATTACTTAGAACAATGTGGACTGCAAATGGGTTCAAGTTAACGTATTTAGCAAAGATGTAGACGAATTGGAGATGATTCCAAGGCAACACATAAAATATACACAACTTGAAGCAACCACATATTTCGCATTTTGATTGGCCGGTGAGGGGCCAAGCCTCGACACACACTTGTTAATTCATCAAAAGCCAACGCCATCAAGTGCGCCGATAATTCTAATAGTGAAAATAGCAAAAGTATTTCTGACAAACCTCTGAACCTATAGTGTTCCCGCCTGGCTTAGATTTATGATTGCGTTAGATTTGTTAAAATAGAGCCCCTAGCCAGGTGGCTTTCGGTTACTGGCCCAACGCTCTTAACCAGGCTACCTGGCACCCAGTAGGGTTTATACATGCAGTATGTCCTCTCAAGCAACGACAGAAATACAATTGAAAAGCTTATGTGGTTCTTGAAACAAATATGCTTACAGCTTTCAGGGAAGCATGGTTCCTCAAGTATGAATTGGTTGGATTTCATTCATCCTAAATATTTTTATAAGAAGTTGGCCCATTCACTTACATCAGCAAATAACAGAATAGTCTGAAGAACTCAGGCCCTGTCAAATTCACCTCATTGCTCATTACACTATAAACCTTTATCCACACAACATTTAAAAAATGGACGAAAAGCAAGGAAATAAATTAATTGCAAAATAAATAAGTGAGTATTTGCTGACTGTGCTCTATAGCCAAATAGTATAAATATTGTAGCATAGAGAGAAAGACAGGGGAGCTAACTGTGCAGTTTGTCCCAAAGGATTTGTTTGATACTTAGCCTACCTGAAATAGATTGACTCATCATTATTCCTCACACACAAACACAAATGCACGTGCACACACAAATAAACACACCTTTAATTCCACATCTTTCTACCCCCACTTCATCAATCCAGTACAGTATGTGGATTTCTGGTTGATCCTTTGCTTCCTGTCTTCCTGTGGCTGTGCCATTAGAGAGGGTTCCAGAGGTAAGACAGATCCCGTTATGTAAAGACTTCAAGGAGGATAACACAACGTTGCCTCACTCAAATGACCCAGACACACACAATGTCCCTTACAGTACATTAGCTGGAAAACATACAGTTTAAATGACTTTTTATAATTTGTTTTACTCACAAAGGAAGAGTACAGTGAGGAACATAACTGTCATTGTAGTTCAGTCCTGAAGACTGGTGCCGCTGTAGGTCAGTTCCTGAGCCCTGACTGAGCTGAAGGGTACTGTAGGTCAGTTCCTGAGCCCTGACTGAGCTGAAGGGTACTGTAGGTCAGTTCCTGAGCCCTGACTGAGCTGAAGGGTACTGTAGGTCAGTTCCTGAGCCCTGACTGAGCTGAAGGGTACTGTAGGTCAGTTCCTGAGCCCTGACTGAGCTGAAGAGTACTGTAGGTCAGTTCCTGAGCCCTGACTGAGCTGAAGAGTACTGTAGGTCAGTTCCTGAGCCCTGACTGAGCTGAAGAGTACTGTAGGTCAGTTCCTGAGCCCTGACTGAGCTGAAGGGTACTGTAGGTCAGTTCCTGAGCCCTGACTGAGCTGAAGAGTACTGTAGGTCAGTTCCTGAGCCCTGACTGAGCTGAAGGGTACTGTAGGTCAGTTCCTGAGCCCTGACTGAGCTGAAGGGTACTGTAGGTCAGTTCCTGAGCCCTGACTGAGCTGAAGGGTACTGTAGGTCAGTTCCTGAGCCCTGACTGAGCTGAAGAGTACTGTAGGTCAGTTCCTGAGCCCTGACTGAGCTGAAGAGTACTGTAGGTCAGTTCCTGAGCCCTGACTGAGCTGAAGGGTACTGTAGGTGTCTAGTGTTTTAAAACAATAGGAACCATGCAGAGAGGGAGAGCCCAGAGAAAGAGCCATAATTGGACATTTGAAATGTCTCTGTGTAATGTTTACTGTTCATTTTGATTGTTTATTTAACTTTTGTATATGATCTATTTCACTTGCTTTGGCAATGTAAACATATGCTTCCTATGCCAATAAAGCCCTTTGAATTGAATTGAGAGAGAGAGGGGAGGAGGGGGTGATAGGGTCACACCTAGGGACCCGGTAGTGAGCGTTGCAACTGACGACAGACGATTTGTACGTGCTACACGCTTCAGCACTCGGCGGTCCCGTTCTGTGAGGTTGTGTGGCCTACGACTGAGCCGTTGTTGCTCCTATATGTTTACAATAAGAGCACTTACAGTTGACCGGGGCAGCTCTAGCAGTGCAGAAATTTGACGAACTGACTTGTTGGAAAGGTAGGCCATTCTACTGCCAATGTTTGTCTATGAAGATTGCATGGCTGTGTGCTTGATTTTATACACCTGTTCAGCAATGTGTGTTGCTGAAATAGCCAAATTCACTAATTTGAAGAGGTGTCCACATACTTTTGCACATTGTTACAACACTGTACATAGCCATAATATAACATTTGAAATGTCTCTATTATTTTGAAACTTTTGTGAGTGTAATATTTGAATTGAGAGAGAGAGAGAGAAAGAGAAAGAGAGGTGCAGAGAGAGAGAGAAAGAGAAAGAGAAAGAGAGAAAGAGGCAGAGAGAGAAAGAGAGAGAGAAAGAGAAAAAGAGAGAGAGGCAGAGAGAGAGAGAGGCAGAGAGAGGCAGAGAGAGAGAGGCAGAAAGAGGCAGAGAGAGGGAGAGAGGCAGAGAGAGAGAGAGAGGCAGCGAGGCAGAGGCAGCGAGAGAGAGAGAGGCAGAGAGAGAGAGGCAGAGAGAGAGAGGCAGAGAGAGAGAGGCAGAGAGAGAGGCAGAGAGAGAGAGAGAGAGAGAGAGAGAGAGGTGCAGAGAGAGAGAGAGAGAGAGAGAAAGAAAGAGAGAGAAAGAGAGAAAGAGAGAGGCAGAGGGAGAGGCAGAGAGAGAGGCAGAGAGAGAGAAAGAGAGAGAGAAAGAGATAGAGAAAGAGAGAGAGAGAGAGAGAGAGAGAGAGAGGCAGAGAGAGAGAGAGGCAGAGAGAGAGAGAGGCAGAGAGAGAGAGAGAGAGAGAGAGAGAGAGAGAGAGAGAGAGAGAGAGAGAGAGAGGCAGAGAGAGAGAGAGAGAGAGAGGCAGAGAGAGAGAGAGGCAGAGAGAGAGAGAGGAGAGAGAGAGAGAGAGAGAGAGAGAGAGAGAGAGAGAGGCAGAGAGAGAGAGAGAGAGTAGGGGCCATGGAGTTCCTTTATTTCTGTTCTTTCACAGTGAATGGAGTGTCCTTTTCCTACTGATATATTGACATACTTAAAGAAATAAGCAAGGCCCTTGTTGTCTGCCAGCTCTGCCTGCCCTGTCACAACGTACTGTATATCAGTACGTTCACTGAGAGCGCAGCAGTAGGTCAACCCTGTACAGAGATAGAACAACAGCCAAACGACAAGAGAGAGGGAAAGAGAGAGAGCGAGAAAGAAAGATGGAGTTATAGAGGGAGAGAAAAAGAGAGAGGGAGAGAGGATCAAGCAAAAACGAGAGAGAGAAAAGCGTGTCCGCCTTGTAAAATCTGGGTGAACTGAACATACTTTGGGATCCAATTTGCTATAGTAATTACCTTGAACTGGTGATAATGCTGTAATTAAAGTACTCTGATTCCCAACAACATTAACAAACACACACACACACACACACACACACACACACACACACACACACACACACACACACACACACACACACACACACACACACACACACACACACACACACACACACACTAGACTGTGGTCAGGACTCAGGGGGGAAGGCATGTCGAAAGGAAACTGCTGGGAAAGAGCAGGGAGTTTTGTTTGCACCCCCTGACACCAGCTCTCTGTGTTGTGTGTGTGTACAGCCAGAGTCAGACCTTTAATTCAGTGGCCAAATAAACGTTCCACTTTTGGAACAAATAAGGAACACTGTAAACTCCCTAAATACACATAAATACATGGGTTTGTTTAGGCATCAACTTTACTGTGGAGGCTATGGGACTTGGGACATCCTAGATATAATGCCTCACACACTGTCCAGTCACTGTTGGGGCAATATGTCCTGCTTAAGAGAGAGAGAGACTAATGGGAACGAGTGGGAAAGAGGGGAAGAGAGAGGGGAGATCAAGATAGAGGGAGACAGAGAGAGGGAGATGGGGAAAGGGAAGGAGAGAGGGAGGTAGGGGGGGAGAGAGAGGGAGATGGGGAAAGGGAAGGAGAGAGGGAGGTAGGGGGGAGAGAGAGGGAGATGGGGAAAGGGAAGGAGAGAGGGAGATAGGGGGGGAGAGAGAGGGAGGGGGAAAGGGAAGGAGAGAGGGAGGTAGGGGGAGAGAGAGAGGGAGAGGGGGAAAGGGAAGGAGAGAGGGAGGTAGGGGGAAAGGGAGAGGGGGAAAGGGAAGGAGAGAGGGAGGTAGGGGGAGAGAGAGAGGGAGAGGGGGAAAGGAAAGGAGAGAGGGAGGTAGGGGAGAGAGAGAGAGGGAGAGGGGGAAAGGGAAGGAGAGAGGGAGGTAGGGGGATAGAGAGAGAGAGAGAGAGAGAGAGAGAGAGAGAGAGAGAGAGAGAGAGAGAGAGAGAGAGAGAGAGAGAGAGAGAGAGAGGGAAAGGAAAGGAGAGAAGGAGGTAGGGGGAGAGAGAGGGAGAGGGGGAAAGGCAAGGAGAGAGGGAGGTAGGGGGGAGAGAGAGGGAGAGGGGGAAAGGGAAGGAGAGAGGGAGGTAGGTAGGGGGAGAGAGAGATGGAGAGGGGGAAAGGGAAGGAGAGAGGGAGGTAGGTAGGGGGAGAGAGAGATGGAGAGGGGGAAAGGGAAGGAGAGAGGGAGGTAGGGGAGAGAGAGAAGGAGAGGGGGAAAGGGAAGGAGAGGGAGGTAGGGGGAGAGAGAGAGGGAGAGGGGGAAAGGGAAGGAGAGAGGGAGGTAGGGGGAGAGAGAGGGAGAGGGGGAAAGGGAAGGAGAGAGGGGGGTAGGGGGAGAGAGAAGGAGAGGGGGAAAGGGAAGGAGAGAGGGAGGTAGGGGGAGAGAGAGGGAGAGGGAGAAAGGGAAGGAGAGAGGGAGGTAGGGGGAGAGAGAGAGGGAGAAAGGGAAGGAGAGAGGGAGGTAGGGGGAGAGAGAGAGGGAGAGGGGGAAAGGGAAGGAGAGAGGGAGGGAGGGGGGGGAGAGAGGGAGAGGGGGAAAGGGGGAAAGGGAAGGAGAGAGGGAGGTAGGGGGGAGAGAGAGGGAGAGGGGGAAAGGGAAGGAGAGAGGGAGGTAGGGGGAGAGAGAGAGGGAGAGGGGGAAAGGGAAGGAGAGAGGAAGGTAGGGGAGAGAGAGAGGGAGAGGGGGAAAGGGAAGGAGAGGGGGAGGTAGGGGGAGAGAGAGGGAGAGGGGGAAAGGGAAGGAGAGAGGGAGGTAGGGGGAGGGAGAGGGGGAAAGGAAAGGAGAGAGGGAGGTAGGGGGAGAGAGAGAGGGAGAGGGGGGAAGGGAAGGAGAGAGGGAGGTAGGGGGGGAGAGAGGGAGAGGGGGAAAGGGAAGGAGAGAGGGAGGTAGGGGGAGAGAGAGGGAGAGGGGGAAAGGGAAGGAGAGAGGGAGGTAGAGAGAGAGCGAAAGGGGGGAAGGAAAGGAGAGAGGGAGGTAGGGGGAGAGAGAGAGGGAGAGGGGGAAAGGGGAGAGAGGGAGGTAGAGGGGAAAGAGAGGGAGAGGGGGAAAGGAAAGGAGAGAGGGAGGGAGGGAGGGGGAGAGAGAGGGAGAGGGGGAAAGGAAAGGAGAGAGGGAGGTAGGGGGAGAGAGAGAGGGAGAGGGGGAAAGGGAAGGAGAGGGGGAGGTAGGGGGAGAGAGAGGGAGAGGGGGAAAGGGAAGGAGAGAGGGAGGTAGGGGGAGGGAGAGGGGGAAAGGAAAGGAGAGAGGGAGGTAGGGGGAGAGAGAGAGGGAGAGGGGGGAAGGGAAGGAGAGAGGGAGGTAGGGGGAGGGAGAGGGGGAAAGGAAAGGAGAGAGGGAGGTAGGGGGAGAGAGAGAGGGAGAGGGGGGAAGGGGAGGAGAGAGGGAGGTAGGGGGAGAGAGAGAGAGGGAGAGGGGGAAAGGAAAGGAGAGAGGGAGGTAGGGGGAGAGAGAGGGAGAGGGGGAAAGGAGAGAGGGAGGTAGGGGGAGAGAGAGAGAGGGAGAGGGGGAAAGGAAAGGAGAGAGGGAGGTAGGGGGAGAGAGAGAGGGAGGTAGGGGGAGAGAGAGAGAGAGAGAGGGGGAAAGGGAAGGAGAGAGGGAGGTAGGGGGAGAGAGAGGGAGAGAGAGGGGGAAAGGGAAGGAGAGAGGGAGGTAGGGGGAGAGAGAGAGAAAGGTTCTAGCGTATGTTCACTGCTGAGTTGTTATTTATACGTATGTGTCCTGTTACGGAGCCTAGTATGGGACATCCCACTGAAAGCCTCCACATAGCCCAGCAACTACTAGGTTGATACGTTGTTGTTATGTGGTTATATCTGTCCTGTTCTGGGGATTTGGGACAGTACAGAGGGCCAGAACCTCCATTATTTAATCTTGTGTTGGAGCTGTTGTCGAGGGAGAGAGGCCTCATTGTTTACAGCCTGTTGGACCGAATGCCTCTCCTCCCATGCTGTTGGCTTTAAAGCATGGGAGACGGAGAAAACGGCCAAGGCTGATGACTCTAGTACCCAAACCTGCCTGGATTTCAAATATTTTACACACAATTTATATTATGCCTGCTTGAAGAGTGAAATGAATAGTAAAAGACGAACTCCCGAAAGACTAATCTTTTTCTCCCCCGTCAGTAGGCTACAAAGCAATTGGATGTGAGTGAAATGTCCATATTACTTCTGTAATATCTCCACAAAGACAATGCAGTGTTTCATTTGCCTGAAGGGGACTGTGTGGAGAGCAATGTTTCAGCCACAGCAGACCATCAAGATCTCTTCTGGTAAATGAAACCCTTCACACAGTCACTAGTGTTTCTTCAGCTGCCACTGAACTGAAAACCAACTCCAGCACACTGGAGTGGATCTATATGTTTCTATTGAAACCCGGCTCTGTTCATGCAGGGCATTTGAAATGAATATCTTCGTAATAACTATCTGAAGTTCTTCATCAAAATAGATTTACTGTGGCCTCCCGAGTGGCGAGGTGGTCTAAGGCACTGCTTCGCTGTGCCACTAGAGATTCTGGGTTCGAGTCCAGGCTCTGTCGCAGCCAGCCGTGACCGGGAGACCCATGGGACGGTGCACAGTTGGCCCAGTGTCGTCCAGGTTAGGGGAGGGTTTGGCCGGCAAGGATGTACTTGTCCCATCGCGCACTAGTGACTCCTGTGGCGGGCCGGGCGCAGTGCACGCTGACACGGTTGCCAGGTGCACTGTGTTTCCTCCGACACATTGGTGCGGCTGGCTTTCGGGTTAAGTGGGCATTGTTTCAAGAAGCAGTGTGGCTTGGCTAGGTTGTGTTTCGGAGAAAGCACGGCTCTCGACCTTTGCCTCTCCCGAGTCCGTACGGTAGCTGCAGCGATGAGACGACAAGACTGTAACTACCAATTTGATACCACGAAATTGGGGAGAAAAAATGGTTTAAAAAAAAGTTATTTTTAATTTACTGTGCTTTTTAAAAATGAGCCATTGTAGGATTTCGGATCAGTAATTCATTATTTAACTAACTCTATCAAAATAGTTTTTTCTTTCAATAACTCAGTGAAAGTCAGAGGTAACATTAAAGGAAAGACCAATTTTGAACTTTAGAATGTTTTTGTACATCTCTGAGCAATGTTCTATCTATTCCCGGAGTCATTCCATGTTTTCATGTGGATCTGAACTATTGTTATTCAAGCAGGCAGAAATACAGCCTGTCGTTAAAGTGGAGTCAGAGAGAGGAGACTGAATCTATTTCGACGTGACAAGGAGGACATGGAGTTAGGAGAGAGTGTGTTTGTGTCTAGAAGAGGCGGACATTGAGTTAGGAGGAGCGTCGGCCAGGCTACATGTTATTAAAGACCCTGTTAGCCCAGGAGGAGGAGGAAGAAGAGGAGGAAGAGGAATGAAGAAACCAGCTGCTTTTATTTTTTTAACCACTACGTTTCAGACCTGGGTTCAACTAGTATTTGTTCACCTTCAAATATTCTGATTGAGCCTGCCTGGAGTGCTAGCTAGATGGAACTATTCCATATAATTTTGCGATTATTCCATTGGTCCCAGTATGCCAGCCAAGCTCAATCAAATTCATCTTCACCCAGAGAAAGGAAATAGAGGAGAGTATTTTCCACAGTTCTAGATTATCTCCAGTTAACACATTTTGACCCAGACTGAGGCAACCAACGCTTGTACGAAGTTGGTCTGGGGATCCAGTGTACTCATTGAACTGCCAGAGATAGGAGATCTGGAGAGGGGAATGGGATATAACTAGCCTGGTTCCAGATCTGTTTGTACCGTCTTGCCAACTTCTATGGTAACAGTCACGCCAATGACCATAGGAGTTGGCAAGACAGCACAATTAGATCTGGAACCAGGCATGTATACAACAGAACACAACAGAGAACTTGATGACCTATCCATGGGAGACGCATCCAAGCTCAGACACAATGATATACACAGCAATATAAACTTCCCTCTCTCTATTTCAACACCAATGTTCATGTTTTATTTAGCTTTCAGCACAACAACAGAGGAGGATTTATTCCACTGAGCTATTTCATAAATGTTGAATCCAAAAGGCCCATCTGTGTGCACTTAATGGTGTTTTTCTCCAGCAATAACAAACGTGTTTGTTCTGGCTGTCAGCCACTTGTCTGATGAGTCGTCTCCCCATGCCAGACTGACTGTTGGGAGGGAGAGTGTTCATGGCCTAACAGATGTGAGGTGTGGCACACAGACACTTGTCTTCTCCGTTAGGAGCCTCCTTCATACACATACATACACACAGGGAGGCTGTACATGATGAGAGTTTTCTAGGGTGTAGAACAGCAATGGAGAGGGTGGCTGTTAGATGGGAGTTTCTTGCCTGGGACCAGCCTCTCAGAGAGACCACACAGATGAGATGAGGCAGAGTTTAGACATGAGCAGACACATCCCTCTGAAAAGCCAGACTAAACAACAGGACTTCATTAGAGAGCGCTATAACTCACTAGACTATAACAGCCAGCCCAGCCCAGCCAGACATGGCAGTCAGACAGGGCAGATTCAGACAGGGCAGATGCTACACCCATGTCCTTCAGACAGACAGAGAGGGCAGAACCTGACCAATGTTACACTGGCTGAACAAGGCTTTATGTCTTTACTGCACTAATTAAATGGCGACGTGTGCCAAGACATGGCCACCATGGTTTGTACTGAATATCATCTGTGGATGAGCTGAATGGGAAGCAAGGTTAGTGAAGCTAAAAAGCAATCAGAAAACATCTAAACCCAATGTCTTGGGGGGGGGGGGGGGGGGGGGGGATTTTCATTGTTGGACATAAAAAACACTAAGAAATCAGCTCCAAGTGATTTTAATTGAAGAAATCTGTTCCCAAGTATTCCCACACATAATAGAGAGACACATGATCATATTCAAATGTAAGAAAAGTTTGAAATTATTATGTTTTAGTCAATTCCGGTCAATTTGCAGTCTACAAATGATATGTAATTACAGTCTGTTCCGGCCCCCCGACCAGCCGTGTCACGCCCTGGCTATAGAGAGGCTTTTTATTCTCTATTTTGGTTAGGCCAGGGTGTGACTAGGGTGGGCAGTCGATGTTCTTTTTTCTATGTTGTTGTGTTTCTATGTGTTTGGCCTGGTGTGGTTCCCAGTCAGAGGCAGCTGTCTATCGTTGTCTCTGATTGGGAGCTATACTTAGGTAGCCTGTTTTCCCATTTTGAGTTGTGGGTGATTATTTTCTGTTTAGTGTTTTTCGTCACCTTACAGGACTGTTCGTTTGTCGTTTTTGTTGTTTTGTTCAGTGTTCAGTTGTTTTATTAAAATAATGAACACTTACCACGCTCCACCTTGGTCCTCCTCTCCTTCTCCCGACGACAAACGTGACAAGCCGCTCTAGGCAAAATCGGCCCGCGGCTGAATCTCAAATCAAATCAAATTTGATTTTATGTCACATGCGCCGAATACATCAAGTGTAGACCTTACCGTGAAATGCTTACTGAAAAGCCCTAACCAGCAATGCAGTTGTAAGAAAATAGAGTTAAGAAAAAAATTACAAAAGTAATGTTGTGGAAATTCTTACTCAGAGACACTTGAAGTCAATCTTAAATTAATCATTGTTTATTGTCAGTGCGTTGGAGAGGTTCTGTCAGAAGCTCTAACGGGGCAGTCCTGTTTAGTTCTTATATGCTGCAGACAGGTCATATTTGCATGATTTAGCTTATTAATAAATCATTAATAATTAACGTTTGTTTCATTCATGTGACCAACCAATACTGGTTCAAGCATGTGACTGACCAATACCTCACAAGGCTTCTTCTCTCCAAACTGAGACCATGAAACTGAGATATCCCTTTCTCTTAACAAGGTTCTGGGCGTACTGCCAAATTGCAGACACTGAGAGTGAAGATTTCTTCAATCAGTCACTTGCATGAACACAGAAATTGGTTTATAGAAAAGTACAAACATAGGAAAAAAACGGATCCATTGTGGAGGCTGTGGGGATGGCTCAGTCCATCAGTCTAAGACATGTGCTACTGAAACTGTATATGGTTATATAATGTAAGAACAAGGGTGCAACAATAATACAAATATTATTATTTTATGACAAATGTGCTTTCTTCCGTGATGGATTGCGGTTGCTGTCCGTGGTTCTGAAACACATCAGTGCACTGTTGAATTGGCGCCTTTTCCTAGACCATGTTGCTATATGCATAACAGCAAAGTTAACCAGCATATATTGGTGTGGAGAACAATACGGTGGAGGCAGCAGCGGAGTTAGGAGACGAGAAAACAGCCCTTGTCTTATTGTCTAAGAAAAGTGAGGAGATGTCACGCCCTGACCTTAGTTCCTTTTTTATGTCTCTATTTTGGTTTGGTCAGGGCGTGAGTGTAACGGCTTCCATTCCTGGGATGCAGGAGAGGACCAAAACGCAGCGCGGCTAGTGTTCAACATGATTTAATAAAGATAATAACGTGAACACTACAAGCAACAAAACAATAAATGTGAAAACCGAAAACAGTTCTATCTGGTCCAGAACACAAAGACAGGAAACAATCACCCACAAACCAACAGTGCAAACAGGCTACCTTAATATGGTCCCCAATCAGAGACAATGACAAACACCTGCCTCTGATTGAGAACCATATTAGGCCAAACAACAAACCCAACATAGAAACACAAAACATAGAATGCCCACCCAGCTCACATCCTGACCAACTAAACAAAGACTAAACAAAGGAAATAAGGTCAGGAACGTGACAGTACCCCCCCCCCCCCCAAGGTGCGGACTCCGGCCGCAAAACCTGAACCTATAGGGGAGGGTCTGGGTGGGCATCTGTCCACGGTGGTGGCTCTGGCGCTGGACGTGGCCCCCACTCCACCATAGTTAATCCCCGCTTCCGTGGCCTCCTCCTAATGACGACCCACCAAAATAACCCCACTGTACTGATGGGCGCCTCTGGACAGAGGGGCAGCTCCGGACTGAGGGGCAGCTCCGGACTGAGGGGCAGCTCCGGACTGAGGGGCAGCTCCGGACTGAGGAGCAATTCCGGCATCGCCGGCGTGACAGGCAGCTGACTGACGACTCTGGCAGGTCCTGGCTGACTGACGGCTCTGGCAGGTCCTGGCTGGCTGACGGCTCTGGCGGCTCCTGGCTGGCTGACGGCTCTGGCGGCTCCTGGCTGGCTGACGGCTCTGGCGGCTCCTGGCTGGCTGACGGCTCTGGCGGCTCCTGTCTGGCGGGCGGCTCTGGCAGGTCCTGGCTGGCTGACAGCTCTGGCGGCTCCTGGCTGGCTGGCTGACGGCTCTGGCGGCTCCTGGCTGGCTGACGGCTCTGGCGGCTCCTGGCTGGCTGACGGCTCTGGCGGCTCCTGGCTGGCTGACGGCTCTGGCGGCTCCTGTTTGGCGGGCGGCTCTGGCGGCTCCTGTCTGGCGGGCGGCTCTGGCGGCTCCTGTCTGCCGGGCGGCTCTGGCGGCTCCTCTCTGGCTGGCGGCTCTGGCGGCTCCTGGCTGGCTGACGGCTCTGGCGGCTCCTGTCTGGCGGGCGGCTCTGGCAGGTCCTGGCTGGCTGACGGCTCTGGCGGCTCCTGGCTAGCTGACGGCTCTGGCGGCTCCTGTCTGGCTGGCGGCTCTGGCTGCTCCTGTCTGGCGGGCGGCTCTTGCGGCTCCTGTCTGGCGGGCGACTCTGGCGGCTCCTGTCTGGCGGGCGGCTCTGGCGGCTCCTGACTGGCGGACGGCTCTGGCGGCTCCTGACTGGCGGACGGCTCCTGACTGGCGGACGGCTCTGGCGGCTCCTGACTGACGGACGGCTCTGAAGGCTCAGGACAGACGGGCGGCTCTGAAGGCTCAGGACAGACGGGTGGCTCAGATGGCGCTGGGCAGACGGGCAGCTCAGACGGCGCTAGGCAGACGGACAGCTCAGACGGCGCTGGGCAGACGGACAGCTCAGACGGCGCTGGGCAGACGGACAGCTCAGACGGCGCTGGGCAGACGGGCAGCGCAGGCGACGCTGGGCAGACGGGCAGCGCAGGCGACGCTGGGCAGACGGGCAGCGCAGGTGGCGCTGGGCAGACAGCAGACTCTGGCCTCTGGAGACGCACAGGAGGCTTGGTGCGTGGTGCCGGAACTAGTGGTACCGGGCTGGAGACACGCACCACAGGGCGAGTGCGTGGAGGAGGAACAGGGCTCTGGAGACGCACAGGAAGCATGGTGTGTGGTGTTGGCACTGGTGGTACTGGGCTGAGGCGAGGAGGTGGCACCGGATATACCGGACCGTGAAGGCGTACTGGAGCTCTTGAGCAACGGGCCTGCCCAACCTTACCTGGTTGAATGCTCCCCGTAGCCAGGCCAGTGCGGCGAGGTGGAATAGCCCGCACTGGGCTGTGCTGGCGAACCGGGGACACCATGCGTAAGGCTGGTGCCATGTACACCGGCCCGAGGAGACGCACTGGAGACCAGATGCGTTGAGCCGGCTTCATGGCACCTGGCTGGTGCCGGAACTGGTGGTACCGGACTGGAGACACGCACCTCAAGGCTAGTGTGGGGAGCAGGAACAGGGCACACTGAGTTCTCGAGGTGCACTATAGGCCTGGTGCGTGGTACCAGGACTGGTGGTACCGGGCTGAGGGCACGCACCTCAGGGCGAGTGCGGGGAGAAGGATCAGTGCGTACAGGGCTCTGGAGACGCACATGAGGCTTGGTGCGTGGTGCCGGAACTGGTGGTACCGGGCTGGGGACACGCACCTGAAGGCTAGTGCGGGGAGAAGGAACAGGGCATACTGGACCCTGGAGACGCACATTAGGCCTAGTGCGTGGTGCCGGCACTGGTGGTACCGGGCTGGGGACACGCATCTCAGGGCTAGTGCGGGGAGCAGCAACAGGACACACAGGACTCTGGAGGCGCACAGGAGGCTTGGTGCGTGGTGTAGGCACTGGTGGTAATGGGCTGGAGACACGCACCTCAAGGCTAGTGCGGGGAGCAGGAACAGTGCGTACAGGGCTCTGGAGACGCACATTAGACCTAGTGCGTGGTGCCGGAACTGGTGGTACCGGGCTGGGGACACGCATCTCAGGATGAGTGCAAGAAGCAGGAACAGGACACACCGGGTTGTGAAGGTGTACTGGAGACCTGGTGTGTATAGCCGGCATCAAATCTTCCGGAACTTTAACACAAGTTTCAGGCTGAGTACGAGGAACTGACACAGGTGGCATCGGACAGCTAACACACTCCTCAGGGAAAATGCCATGCATACTCTGCCAAATCAACAGCTCTCTCTCTTCACTCTCCTCCAATTTCGTCAACAACTCCTCGAATGTCTCATAATCTCCCCTTCGTTCACTCTCCTCCAATCTGTCCAATAACTCCTCGACAATCTCAGACTCACCCCTCAACTTCGCCGACTGCTCCAAGTGCCCCCCCCCCAAGAATTTTTTTGGGCTGTCTCTCGGGCTTCCTACCGTGTCGCCGTGCTGCCTCCATCTCTGCCTTGGGACGGTGATATTCCCCTGGCTGTGCTCAGGGTCCTCTCCCGTCTAGGATTTCCTCCCATGTCCAGAAATCCTGCGATCGCTGCTGTTGCTTTTTATTCCGCCGCTTGGTCCTTTGTTGGTGGGTAATTCTGTCACGATCGTCATAATAAGCGGACCAAGGCACAGCGGGATATGAAGACATCTTCTTTTATTAAAGATGACGAAACACGAAACGAACACTTTTACAAAACAAAACAACAAACGACCGTGAAGCTACAAACGTAAGTGCATACACAAGCTACAAACGTTCAACATAGACAATTACCCACAAACACCTAAAGCCTATGGCTGCCTTAAATATGGCTCCCAATCAGAGACAACAATAAACAGCTGTCTCTGATTGAGAACCAAATCAGGCAACCATAGACTTTCCTAAACACCTACACTGAACACAACCCCATACATACTAAAAACCCCTTAAAACAATACACACACCCTAAACTAGACAAAACACACAAACATCCCCCATGTCACACCCTGACCTAACTAAACTAATAAAGAAAATCAATATAACAGAGGCCAGGGTGTGACAAGAGGATACTCCAACTTAATTAGGTCTATAATCAACTGTTAAATGTACCTGGCTATATAAATCATACATATATATTTACAGAAAAAGACAGATCCTGCTTCTGTTGCCTGTTTGAGTGTTTGTTTAATAGCCTACTGATTCCGTGAGCAGAGCCTCATGCAAGACATCAGTCAGGAAGTTGAAGCTTGGTCGCAAATGGGTCTTCCAAATGGACAATGACCCCAAGCAAACTTCCAAAGTTGTGGCAAAATGGCTTAAGGACAACAAAGTCAAGGTATTGGAGTGGCCATCACAAATCCCTGACCTCAATCCCATAGAACATTTGTGGGCAGAACTGAAAAAGCGTATGTGAGCAAGGAGGCCTACAAAACCTGACTCAGTTACACCAGCTCTGTCAGGAGGAATGGGCCATAATTCACCCAACTTATTGTGGGAAGCTTGTGGAAGGCTATCCGAAATGTTTGACCCAAGTTAAACAATTTAAAGGCAATGCTACCAAATACTAATTGAGTGTATGTAAACTTCTGACCCACTGGGAATGTGATGAAAGAAATAAAAGCTGAAATAAAGAATTCTCTCTACTATTATTCTGCCATTTCACATTCTTAAAATAAAGTGGTGATCCTAACTGACTTAAGACAGGGAATTTTTACTATGATTAAATGTCAGGAATTGTGAAACTGAGTTTCAATGTATTTGGCTAAGGTGTAGGTAAACTTCTGACTTCAACTGTATGTATCACGTAAAGAGAGCAAGGGTTGAGGGAATAGGGGATTTCAGTAACAGAACTTTTGAGTCAGAAATGGCTGTACTTATGTTGCATCTTCTGCAACACGGACAGCACAATACGCACTGTTGGTGTTCGGTGGTGGTCGCTGCAGCAGGGAGGAGAGAGAGACATTGAGTGCTAGTCACACAGTCACTCGCTGTCATTGTTTTTAACACGGTCGAACTCCCTCTAGTAATTTGTGTCTTAATTATTTAACCAAACAGTGTGCTTAAAGCATCAGACAAGCTCAGTGCATGTAGTTGATTTGATTAAAACACGTAGGATGTGTCAATATATGGAAAAATACATGTTTAAAAATTTCAACCAATCGATTGGTCAAAAGAACAGACGACTCTCGGTCTATCATAATTTGTTTTAGTAGGGGACAGCCCTAAACTGTACTTACAGATATCAGGCGACTCGTCCGACCCATCTGGACAATCCTTCTCTCCATCACAGCGCCATCCTTTAGAGATGCAGGTCACCTGATCTTTACACACAAACTGCTTAGGACTACACGTCTTTGGAGCTGGAAAAGACAGAACACAGAACACATGTACTATTACCAACAAAAAAAAATGTTTTTGTTTTTTTACCCCTTTTTTCTCCCCAATTTCGTGGTATCCAACTGGTAGTAGTTATAGTCTTGTCTCATCGCTGCAACTCCCGTACGGACTCGGGAGAGGCGAAGGTTGAGAGCCATGCGTCCTCCGACACACAACCCAACCTAGCCACACTGCTTCTTGACACAATGCACATCCAACCCGGAAGCCAGCCGCACCAATGTGTCGGAGGAAACACCGTACACCTGGCGACCTGGTCAGCGTGCACTGCGCCCGGCCCGCCACAGGAGTCGCTAGTGCGTGATGAAACAAGGATATCCCTGACGGCCAAACCCTCCCTAACCCGGACGACTGGGCCAAATGTGCATCGCCCCATGGACCTCCCGGTTGCGGCCGGCTGCGACAGAGCCTGGGCTCGAACCCAGAGTCTCTGGTGGCACAGCTAGCACTGTGATGCAGTGCCTTAGACCACTGCGCCACCCGGGCGGCCCAACATGTTGTTTTAGTAGTTTTTTTTTTTAACGTTTTCCCCTAAAACCAAACTAGTATACTGTATTCCTGTACTTCTGTAAAGGCATTCATGTTTTATTTTAAACTGAACAGAAAGCATGCTAGTAGACCACCACTGAATATATTTCTTGAATCAGGAGTGTACTTCGTTTGAGACAACTTTGTCATGTTTTGTGGGCAGTTTGATATAGTGGTACTGTTCATAGGTTGCACCTCCGTCACTCGTTGCGTCATGCCATTATTATGAACGTTCTCAAGCCGCAATCTACCGGCAGCGCCATAGTAGTGCCCTAAAGTGGTGATAAGCCCAGTCATTCTGGACGTAGAAACTACTGTTTCGTCTAAATTGCACTAGTGCCTGGAAATACGATGACATTGCTAAAGTAGTAAAATATTTAGCAAGAAATTACTTTGCCAGCATTATCTTGTCATCAAATTTACTTTAGACAGATGTCAATGTTGTCGTTAGCTAGCAAAGTTCGTCAAAAATAGCGCTCCAGCGACTCCTGTGGCGGGCCGGGCGCAGTGCGCGCTAACCGAGGGGGCCAGGTGCACGGTGTTTCCTCCGACACATTGGTGCGGCTGGCTTCCGGGTTGGAGGCGCGCTGTGTTAAGAAGCAGTGCGGCTTGGTTGGGTTGTGCTTCGGAGGACGTTCGACCTTCGTCTCTCCCGAGCCCGTACGGGAATTGTAGGGATGAGACAAGATAGTAATTACTAGTGATTGGATACCACGAAAATTGGGGAGAAAAGGGGGTAAAATTTGAAAAAATAATTAAATAATTAAAAAAAATAGCTAGCAATGCTAACATTATCTAGCTAAAATCCAGTGGCATCCCCTCAATCTTAGCTAGCTAGCTAGCTAACGTTATACTTCATCTAAAGTCAATCTGGCGACATCAAAATTATTACCAAAGGTTTTCCTACTAATTATTTGCCTCCTTTTGAATGTCATTGTATTTCCAAGCCACTATGATGCACTGTTGATGAAATCTCCATCAGCTCTCATTGAGAGCGAGTAGAATACTCAGTCGGGCATCAGTCCAAAACGAACGTTCAAAGCAATATTGTGACGACACATGCAACCTATGAATATAGACTTACATAGACTGGCCTAATACAGTGGATCTTTACACATTTTCCAGAGTGTGGCTGACTCCAACCAGACCTGGGTTCAAGTAGTATTTATTATCTTTCAAAAAACGCTCAGAGTTTGATTGAGCCTGGCTGGAGTGTCAGCTGGGTGGGTTTGCAACGTTTGGGACTATTCCATTGGTTCCATTGCACCAGGCAAGCCCAATCCAGGGCAGCTAGAGTATTTTGAAGATAGCTAATATTATTTGGAACCAGGTGTGAGTTTCCGTTTAATGATGTCAGCCGTGGGGCAGTGCCAAAAATAGTTACTGGGCCATTGAGCTGTCAGGGCTACTCTGTGGTGCTACCATGTGGTACATCAACCTCAATCATCTCTGCTGACATATACTGCTCAGAAATACCACACTGGGATTTTTCTTAGAAGGCATCTCATTTCCTGTGGTGGGTTGGATAAAGAGCAAGGTTGTGTGAACTTGTGTTGACCCCTGCATGGTCATTCAGCCACAGGGTGTGTGTGTGTGTGTGTGTGTGTGTGTGTGTGTGTGTGTGTGTGTGTGTGTGTGTGTGTGTGTGTGTGTGTGTGTGTGTGTGTGTGTGTGTGTGTGTGTGTGTGTGTGTGTGTGTGTGTGTGTGTAAGTGAGTGAGTGAGTGAGTGTGAGTGTGTGCATCACCCTGATCTGGGCTATGGTATTTTAAATCTATTTCCATGAGTCTAGAAAATTCCAACCCAGACCTGTGGTGAACAGCCTGGTTTGTTGCTGACAGCCAGGTCTTATGACAAAAATGCTAGTTTGACAGGCTGAGACTGGCAGTGCGTTTCCTCACTCACTCAGTGACATTGGTATTCATATAGAGGAGGAGGATGAAGAGGGGTAGGAGGAGGAAGAGGAGGGGGAGGAGTAACACACACTCACTCACAGAGTTGCAGCGCAGAGCAGACCATCTAATTGTAATTCTCTGCAGGGACGGAGCCCTATCCCCACTCACCCTGGGTGTCCTTACTCACCCTGGCTGACCTCTCCCCCTCTCCTTCTTTCCCCCTCTCCTTCACTTGGCAGGCAGAGAAGTGTTTGTGGGAAGGGAGGGGATGCGGGTGCACCACAAAGGAGAAGCAATGTGACAGTAATCACTAGAGAGTATTAGGGCAGTGTATCATTGCGGTCACGTTCTCTCTAAACTGTCAAGGTAAGGGATTGAGGCTAAAGAGCGCTGGGAGGGAGGGTGTGTGTATGTGTGTGGATTGGTTCTTCTATCCTTGTGGGGACCTAAAATCCCCAAAAGTCGCCACAAGGATAGTAAATCAAGGACAATTATCCCTCGTGCGGACATTTCCCACATCCCCTGAGGATAAAGGCTATTTTAAGCTTAGGTGTTAGGTTTAGGGTTAAGGTTACATTTAGGGTTAGGGTTAGGGTAAGGAAATTAATTTTAGGTCCCCACGAGGATAGAAGAACATAACATGTGTGGGTTGGTTCTTGTGTGTGTGTGTGTGTGTGTGTGTGTGTGTGTGTGTGTGTGTGTGTGTGTGTGTGTGTGTGTGTGTGTGTGTGTGTGTGTGTGTGTGTGTGTGGGTGTGTGTGTGTGTGTGTGTGTGTGTGGTCAAATGCGGTGACTCATGAGAGTCAGGTTATTATAAATACCATTAGAAGCTGAATGGTTTGCTGCAGATCAAATGACAGTCGTCTTTCATACACTAACAACACATTGATATTTGAAACAATGAAGAGAGTGATGACACTTAACATTCAAAGCCACATCGCAGCTCTCTTTCAGGCCTCTCAATTTACACTCAAGGACATGAGAGAACGGACATTTCCAAATGAAGGCATTTTCCAGTGTCCCAGGAATGTAATGTTTGAACACAACCGTGAATAGATTGGGAGGCATGAGAGTACTAAGTGGAAAGTGCCCTAACAACAGCACAGGGGAGAGGGGAAATAAGAAAGGGAATGAGAGGAGGGAGGGAGAGAAAGCTATAAAAGAAGGGACAGAGGCCAATGACTGAATCAACTATGACGACACACACAGCACATGAGGGAGCACTGAGATACTAGGCTAGGCTAACCAAGGTCCTGAGGGCTATTGAAAGTTACAGCTTCCTATATTTATTGGTAATTTCTGACTATTTTGTTTATTTATTGGTCAATTCTGAAATGCTGTAAATACATTAGCTCCACTTCCAATGAAATACTACTCTTCCATTAATATACTACCCTTCCATTTATTATACCACCCTTCCATTTATTATACTACCCTTCAAGTAATATACTACCCTTCCATTAATATACTACCCTTCCATTTATTATACCACCCTTCCATTTATTATACTACCCTTCAAGTAATATACTACCCTTCCATTAATATACTACCCTTCCATTAATATACTACCCTTCCATTTATTATACCACCCTTCCATTTATTATACTACCCTTCAAGTAATATACTACCCTTCCATTAATATACTACCCTTCCATTAATATACTACCCTTCCATTTATTATACCACCCTTCCATTTATTATACTACCCTTCAAGTAATATACTACCCTTCCATTAATATACTACCCTTCCATTAATATACTACCCTTCCATTTATTATACCACCCTTCCATTTATTATACTACCCTTCAAGTAATATACTACCCTTCCATTAATATACTACCCTTCCATTAATATACTACCCTTCCATTTATTATACCACCCTTCCATTTATTATACTACCCTTCAAGTAATATACTACCCGTCCATTAATATACTACCCTTCCATTTATTATACCACCCTTCCATTTATTATACTACCCTTCAAGTAATATACTACCCTTCCATTAATATACTACCCTTCCATTAATATACTACCCTTCCATTAATATACTACCCTTCCATTAATATACTACCCTTCCATTAATTATACTACCCTTCCATGTATTATACTACCTGTCACGTCCTGACTTTAGAGATCCTTTTTATGTCTCTGTTTTGGTTGGTCAGGGCGTGAGTTTGGGTGGGTATTCTATGTCTGGTGTTCTATGTTGTCCTTGTGTTGTATTTCTATGTCTGGCCTGATATGGTTCTCAATCAGATCATATTTAGGTAGCCTGTTCCCACCTGTGTTTGTGGGTGGTTGTTTCCAGTTTAGTGTTTGTTTCACCTTTCTGGACTGTTAGTTTGTCGTGTTTGTTGTTTTGGTTTAGTGTTACATATTTGAATTAAAGAATATGAACACTTACCACGCTGCACCTTGGTCCTCTTCTTCTCCTCCAGATGACTAGCGTTACACTACCCTTCCATTTATAATACTACCCTTCCATTTATTATACTACCCTTCCATTTATTATACTACCCTTCCATTATTATACTACCCTTCAATTAATATACTACCCTTCCATTAATATACTACCCTTCCATTAATATACTACCCTTCCATTAATATACTACCCTTCCATTTATAATACTACCCTTCCATTAATATACTACCATTTCATTAATTTACTACCCTTCCATTCATATACTACCCTTCAATTTATTATACTACCCTTCAATTAATATACTACCCTTCCATTAATATACTACCCTTCCATTAATATACTACCCTTCCATTAATATACTACCCTTCCATTTATTATACTACCCTTCAATTAATATACTACCCTTCCATTAATATACTACCCTTCCATTAATATACTACCCTTCCATTAATATACTACCCTTCCATTTATAATACTACCCTTCCGTATAATACTACCCTTCCGTTTATAATACTACCCTTCCATTTATTATACTACCCTTCAATTAATATACTACCCTTCCATTAATATACTACCATTTCATTAATTTACTACCCTTCCATTCATATACTACCCTTCAATTAATATACTACCCTTCCATTCATATACTACCCTTCAATTAATATACTACCCTTCCATTAATATACTACCCTTCAATTAATATACTACCCTTCCATTAATATACTACCCTTCCATTTATAATACTACCCTTCCATTTATTATACTACCCTTCCATTTATTATACTACCCTTCCATTTATTATACTACCCTTCAATTAATATACTACCCTTCCATTAATATACTACCATTTCATTAATATACTACCCTTCCATTCATATACTACCCTTCAATTAATATACTACCCTTCCATTCATATACTACCCTTCCATTAATATACTACCCTTCAATTAATATACTACCCTTCCATTTATTTACCACCTTTCCATTAATATACTCCCATTTCATTAATATACTACCCTTCCATTAATATACTACCCTTCCATTAATATACTACCCTTCCATTAACATACCACCTTTCCATTAATATACTCCCATTTCATTAATTTACTACCATTTTATTAATATACTACCCTTCCATTAACATACCACCTTTCCATTAATATACTCCCATTTCATTAATTTACTACCATTTTATTAATATACTACCCTTCCAATGAGTACAGTTACATGCACACAATAATGTGATTATTGTGGATAGTCAGATAAATAAAATAGTTTGATTAAACGCATAGCGCATAGAATAAAAAAAAGTTATTGTTGGATATTATTCATACTAATCAGACAGGTTTTTCACAACACTATGAAAAATCTGTGAAACCAGGCCTGGTATTCATAGCGGACTTTGAAAAAAAGCCTTTGGATAAAGTACGACTGGAATGTATATATACACTACTGTTCAAAAGTTTGGGGTCACTTAGAAATGTCCTTGTTTTGAAAGAAAAGCAATTTTTTGGTCCATTAAAATAACATCAAATTGATCAGAAATAGAGTGTAGACATTGTTAACATTGTAAATGACTATTGTAGCTGGAAACGGCTGTTTTTTAATGGAATATCTACATAGGTGTACAGAGTCCCATTATCAGCAACCATCACTCCTGTGTTCCAATGGCACGTTGTGTTAGCTAATCCAAGTTTATAATTTTAAAAGGCTAATTGATAATTAGAAAACCATTTTGCAATTATGTTAGCACAGCTGAAAACGGTTGTTCTGATTAAAGAAGCAATAAAACTATCCTTCTTTAGACTAGTTGAGTATCTGGAGCATTATCATTTGTGTGTTCGATTACAGGCTCAAAATGTCCAGAAACAAATAACTTTTTTCTGAAACTCGTCAGTCTATCTTGTTCTGAGAAATGAAGGCTATTCCATGCGAGAAATTGCCAAGAATCTGAAGATCTCGTACAACGCTGTGTACTACTCCCTTCACAGAACAGCGCAAACTGGCCCTAACCAGAATAGAAAGAGGAGTGGGAGGCCCCGGTGCACAACTGAGCAAGAGGACAAGTACATTAGAGTGTCTAGTTTGAGAAACAGACGCCTCACAAGTCCTCAACTGGCAGCTTCATTAAATAGTACCCCCAAAACACCAGTCTCCATGTCAACAGTGAAAAGGTGACTCCGGTATGCTGGCCTTCTAGGCAGAGTTCCTCTGTCCGGTGTCTGTGTTCTTTTGCCCATCTTAATCATTTATTTTTATTGGCCAGTCTGAGATATGGCTTTTTCTTTGCAACTCTGCCTATAAAGCTTCAGTCATACAAAAGTTATACTTAAATCCGAACTGGTTTTATAGCAGATTAGTAAGAATGTCTCACCCCAAGTTAAAGAATGTCCTTTTCCCCTTTATTCAAATTACAACCTCTCACTTTCGGTTATTTGAAAATGAAATCATCTACAAAATATCGCTATTATTAAAACAAATAGAAATGGGACTAAAAACAAACAAAAGATAACTATTGTAAAACATACTGTGCCCGTAAAATGTATATAGTATGTATTAGGGGTGGGCGGTATACTGGTATGAATGTGAATACCGGTATGACGGTGTTCCATGATATGGATTTTTTATCATGATGAATTAATAAATGTATGAAATAAGGCGTTTTTGTTACGTTCAAAATTTCAGTGGGCAAGTTCAACTTGTTTATCTGTTACTAAAAACAGCCTTTTTTAGCAAAGAAAAAAACTAGAAGCATGGACATTACACTGAATCTGCCTGCCAATCAAAGTCAACAAACAACCATACGCAACTGCAGAGTAAGCAAACATTTAGTGAAATAAACTCCTTTCGTTAGCGAAAGTATCCGAAAATCAAACGCAAAAGTGTAAGCAAGCATTGAGGATGACTGAAGACAAGGACAATAACTCTATTGAGGTTGATTTGCAGAACAACGAAGATTTGGTTTAGAAAAAAGGGGGCCTCCTCTGTCGTTTGGGACTGGTTTGGTTTTAAGATATCCGACCTCGACCGACAAACAGTACTGTGTAAGTTGTGTCGACGCATTGTGCTAGGCAAAGGTGGAAACACCAACAATCTTTTTCACCACCTGAAAACCCTGCATGTGCGCAAATATGAAGAATCTACCAGATTGCATGCAACAAACCCCCAGAGCAGCGGAGCAAGTCCCAAGACATCTTCAAGCCAGACCAGCACTTAGTTATCACTCAAGGCATCATTCATTAGTGGTATTCCCTATGACAAGAAGAGCAAAAAGTGGAATGAGATAACGAGTACAATTACTTATCACATAGCGAAAGAAATGGAACCAATTCAAACTGTGGAGAAAGACAGTTTCAGAAAGTTGATTCGAACTCTAGACCTAAGATATGAGATCCCGAGCCGTAAATAGTTCAGTAAAACATGTCTGCCAGAACTCTACACAGATTGTCAGAACAGAGTTGCCAACGAAATCCGTAACACTGCATTTTTCTCTACTATTGTCGACTTATGGTCAAGCCAGACCACAGAGCCATACCTTAGCCTCATGATTCATTACATTGACGACAACTGGAAGCTGCAAAGCAAATGCCTTCAGACCTCTTATTTCTCAGACGAACACACCAGAGAAATAATTGCAGCTGGGCTGAGGGAGGCAATTTCATCCTGGGGCGTGAAAGAGTCGCGTCAAGTATGTATGACTACCGACAGCAGGTTAAACATGGTCAAAGCATTGGAGCTGAACAAATGGACAAGACTAGGGTGTTTCGGACACAGGCTACACCATGCAATTAGTACATTTCAACGTCCAAAACACAGAGCTAGGTAGACAAATTATGTAACTTAAAAACAACTTCAAATGCAGAATAACTATTGTATTCCTTATCTCCTCTGTTTAAAGTTATGGCTGACTACACCGTCTGATCCTTCTTATACGTTAAGCCGAATATATACAGCTATGCAAATGTATAATATTTGTAATTTGTAAATGTATGCAATATCCAAACATTACATGGATTACATTGCTTGTATTTATAATTGATACATTAGCCTATGGTTTCAACATATGAATTTCACCTCTCTCTTTCAATAATAAATAGCCTACTCAATATATGATCCCGTTTTCTAAAGCAACATAGCTCTCTTAATCGCAACAGTTGTATGTACATCTATAGATGGATGAAATTTGTAATCATGTCCAGTGTCTATGCTGTAAATTGTTGTAATTATTTCCAAAACGAACCTCGGGTTTCCCGGGCCACAGGAGTGTGCAAGACATTGATCAGCACATTTTCCTATGGAAGAAGCAGAAGGCCCTGATATATGCACAGGATAAACTGAGCCTGCCCCTCCACAAGCTCATCACGGAATCCTCAATTAGGTTGGGATCTCAACTGCAGGTGATGGTCTTCTCCTGCTCCAGGACTCTTTCCATCACACAAGTCCTGGCAACAGACAAAAAAATGTGGCACCTTGCGCCCTCTTGGAAAGACATTGAATTTATCACGGCAACACTTAAGTCCCTCCAGGATTTCACAGATGGCATGTCAGGAGAGACATACGTGAGTGTGTCCTATCTGATGCCGGTCCTCCATTTGTTCAAGACGGAGGTTCTGAAATCAAATGAGGACGAAGCCAAACTGACCCGAGAGATTAAGATGAGGGTCCTCAATTATCCGAATAACAAATACACCGACCCTGAAACAGATGAGCTGCTCACCATGGCTACCTTTCTAGACCCAAGGTTCAAGACCTACATGACCACTGAGAAGCTGGTGGAGCTGGTGGAGGTGAGCTGCCTCGGAGACAGAAGCCCTCCTGGTAGGGAACACAGCCGTGGATGACTTCTCTCTTGAAGAGGACCAGAGTGAGAGAGAGAAAGAAGCTGCCACTGCTCCACAATCAGCAAAGAAGTCCAAGTCCCAGAGCCAGGTCATCGAACAAGAGCTTGACAGCTACACTCTGATGAAGGCAGCAGACAGTGAGGCTGATCCTTTGGAGTGGTGGCGAGTTCACGTATCCAACTTCCCACAAGTGAGTTGTCTGACAAATAAATACTTATGCATCCCTGCCACAAGTTGGCCCTCTGAGAGAGCATTTAGGACTAGGGGCAATGTGGTCACATGCCACAGGGCAAATTTGAAGCCTGAAACTGTTGTCATGACGTTGGCCTGGGGGTAGGTTTATGACAGTCATAAATACCTCTTTCCCCCTTTTTCCCTCTCCCTACTATAACTGATGTGACATAAGAAAACCCCTTTGTTAACATAGAGATTCTGGGAACATCAGAAGTTGGGGGGAAATGAACTATATTCTGGTAATCCGACCAACTGAACATATGCGGTGGTACTTAAGGTATATTATGTCAGTTCGGTTGCCCTCTGACACATTCTCATCAATGATAGAATGACATAAACTCTACTGTGGAAAGTCTAAACGTCAGAGGTATCGGATTCACATGGAATTGTTGTTTAATTCAAATGTTTGAATATGAAATTATTTGTGAAGAGATTAAATGTAATTTTAGCTTCCAAATGAGAGATTTGGGTTTTCATAAGTTTGGGCTTCTGCTCAACCAGGGGCCCGCCCCTGTGAAGAGACATGGGTTATAAACTTTTCAGACACACCCCTCTCCCTCCACTATATAAGCCATTGACAAAAATATAACTTCCTGTTCCGGGTACATTAGGATGACGATCCGATGTCAGAATGGTTCAGATAATAACTACAGAACTAAGCCAACATCAGCATGGACTTTGGTTGCAAATGGTATGAACTTTGAACTCGTATTCACTACAGAAGTGATACCTCCTAGCCGTTGAGTTAGCAACAGCTGCTACAAACGCAGGTTAGGAAGGACAGTCAGAGTATCCCGTCTACTACACATCGACGTTACTCCAACGTATCCAGTGACCACCAGAGACATTCTTCAAAGGACAGAGGACTCGGTTTGGCAAGACGGTCTTCCATCTACCACCAACCTACTGAAGCGCAGCTCAGAGTAAATATTTATTGCATTTTCCTTTTCTAAATGGGCGGTAATTTAGAAAGCATAAGATACTGTATTTAAGATAGTACAGCTTCGCCTCTGTCCCAGTCTCCCGCGCTTTCACTAAAACTCAGCCCCTTCCCTTTGTGTAACAAGCTGTCATATCTATTCCGCCCGCTAGGGACGTTTTCCTTTATGACGGCAATTTGTAATCAAGTTATGATTTAATTGTGTATGTGTGATTCTGTGTGATTAGTTAGGTATTTAGTAAATAAATAATTAAATCCAATTTTGTATTGCTGATTCAACTTGTTAGCCAGGATTCTTGCAGATAACCAAGGATTTACAACTTTCAGATGAGACTGAATAAAATGTGACTGCTATGGATGTAAAATATTACTAAATCTTTAAGAGTTTATTCGGAAGATAACAGCTCTATAAATATTTTTTCGTGGTGTCCCTCTCTAGTTAATTATATTTACATGATTAGTTCAATCAGGTAATATTAATTACGGAGAAATTATTTTATAGAATAGCATGTCATAGCAATTAATCTGGCATAGCCAAAGACACGACACGGTCAATAGCCTGGTGTTCCTGGCACAGAACTGGTTGAGAGGGAGGCAGTGAATTGTTACATGGTGAACTGAGAAACATACAGACTGTATGGTTAATGCTTGAAGAAGTTAGTTTGAAAAGGTTTACAACTTGAATTCATAATGACCGGTGTTAGGCTGAAAAAAGACTGCACACATTTAAAAAAAGAAAAATCTTTACATCCCAAGTACTTATTTAACTCATATACCTTTGTTTATGTTTCATGTTTGCACAGGTTTAACACAGAAGTAAAAAATTAAGTAAAAAATGTTCTGTTTCTATAAGGTGAAAATCAATATTTTGTAATTTATCAACTTTGAAGGGCTCCTGAAATTTTTTACTAAATTTGTACAGTATATCGTGACATTATATCGTTATCGTCTGGACAAATGGAAAATATTGTGATATTATTTTTTTTTCATATTGTCCACCCCTAGTATGTACAGTTGAAGTCAGAAGTTTACATACACCTTAGCCAAATACATTTAAACTCAATTTTTCACAATTCCTGACATTTGATCAAAGTAAAAATGCACAGTTTTCAGTCACTTAGGATCACCACTTTATTTTAAGAATGTGAAATGTCAGAATAATAGTAGAGAGAATTATTTATTTCAGCTTTTATTTCTTTCATCACATTCCCAGTGGGTCAGAAGTTTACACACACTCAATTATTATTTGATAGTATTGCCTTTAAATTGTTTAACTTGGGTCAAACGTTTCAGGTAGCTTTCCACAAGCTTCCCACAATAAGTTGGGTGAATTTTGGCCCATTCCTCCTGACAGAGCTGGGGTAACTGAGTCAGGTTTGTAGGCCTCCTTGCTCGCACATGCTTTTTCAGTTCTGCCCACAAATTTTCTACGGGATTGAGGTCAGGGATTTGTGATGGCCACTCCAATACCTTGACTTTGTTGTCCTTAAGCCATTTTGCCACAACTGTGGAAGAATGCTTGGAGTCATTGTCCATTTGGAAGACCCATTTGCGACCAAGCTATAACTTCCTGACTGATGTCCTGAGATGTTGCTTCAATATATCCAAATAATTTTCCTCCCTCATGATGCCATCTATTTTGTGAAGTGCACCAGTCCCTCCTGCAGCAAAGCACCCCCACAACATGAAGCTACCACCACCGTGCTTCACGGTTGGGATGGTGTTCTTCGGCTTGCAAGCGTCCCCCTTTTTCCTCCAAACATAACGATGGTAATTACAGTTCTATTTTTGTTTCATCAGACCAGAGGACATTTCTCCAAAAAGTACAATATTTGTCCACATGTGCAGTTGCAAACCGTAGTCTGGCTTTTTTATGGCGGTTTTGGAGCAGTGGCTTCTTCTTTGCTGAGCGGCCTTTCAGGTTATTGTCGATATAGGACTCGTTTTACTGTGGATATAAATCATTTTGTACCTGTTTCTTCCAACATCGTCACAAGGTCCTTTGCTGTTGTTCTGGGATTGATTTGCACTTTTCGCACCAAAGTACATTCATCTCTAGGAGACAGAACGCGTCTCCTTCCTGAACGTTATGACGGCTGCGTGGTCCCATGGTGTTTATACTTGCATACTATTGTTTGTACAGATGAACGTGGTACCGTCAGGCATTTGGAAATTGTTCCCAAGGATGAACCAGACTTGTGGAGGTCTACAATTTGTTTTCTGAGGTCTTGGCTGATTTCTTTTGATTTTCTCATGATGTCAAGCAAAGAGGCACTGAGTTTGAAGGTAGGCCTTGAAATATGATGTCAATTAGCCATCAGAAGCTTCTAAAGCCATGACATCATTTTCTGGAATTTTCCAAGCTGTTTAAAGGCACAGTCAACTTAGCGTATGTGAAGTTCTGACCCACTGGAATTGTGAAACAATGAATTATATGTGAAATAATCTGTTAGTAAACAATTGTTGGAAAAATTACTTGTGTCATGCACAAAGTAGATGTCCTAATCGACTTGCCAAAACTATAGTTTGTGAACAAGAAATTTGTGGAGAGGTTGAAAAACGAGTTTTCATGACTCCAACCTAAGTGTATGTAAACCTCCAACTGTATAAGCTGGAAGTAGAAGCATACAGTGCCTTGCAAAAGTATTCAATTAAATTGATTTTTATTTGGATTTCATGTCATGGACATACACAAAATAGTCCAAATTGGTGAAGTGAAATGAAAAATAGCACTTTTTTATTTAAAAAAAAATAAAACCTGAAAAGTGGCGCGTGCATATATTTTCACCCCCTTTGCTATGAAGCCCCTAAACATGATCTGGTGCTACCAATTACCTTCAGAAGTCACATTATTAGTTAAATAAAGTCCACATGTGTGCAATCTAAGTGTCACATGATCTGTCACATGATCTCAGTATATTTACACCTGTTCTGAAAGGCCCCAGAGTCTGCAACACCACTAAGCAAGCAGCACGCCTTCCCTATACAAGATCAGTGACGAGCAGTGGAAGATATGTTTACTGCTGTGACTTCAGCGACTGCCATCGTCCTCTTGACTGACGGCCTGACGATAAACAGCTGTCCCCTGAGTGTTTATTAGGCCTAATAAGAACACACTAATTAGTGATCCAGTTTCACTTTAAGGCCAAAGATCTTCCTAACACTTTACAACGTTATACAGGACTTGAACAAGGCTATAAGTAGTTTATAAATTAGAAGTAAACAAGTATAGCTGATGCTTGCTGATGTTGCTGCAATTTTACTATCGATTTATAAACTATTTATACAACCTTTGTAACCTATACTTTAAGGCAAAGTTTTACCACTGTCTTAACAAAACATTCTCCATACTTCCATATATTCTTCCCATAAGACAATGTAGTGGTTATCAGACAAAAATATCAATATCTCTATAGGCCTAATTGTATAGGCAGGCGTTGTAGGAGGAGAACTTCTCCCGAGCTGTATGACCCAACAGCCCCATTCAACATCCAACAGCCCCATTCAACATTCAACAGCCCCATTCAACATTCAACAGCCCCATTCAACAGCCCCATTCAACATCCAACAACCCCATTCAACAACCAACAGCCCCATTCAACATTCAACAGCCCCATTCAACATCCAACAGCCCCATTCAACAGCCCCATTCAACATCCAACAACCCCATTCAACATCCAACAGACCCATTCAACGTCCAACAGCCCCATTCAACGTCCAACAGCCCCATTCAACGTCCAACAGCCCCATTCAACGTCCAACAGCCCCATTCAACGTCCAACAGACCCATTCAACGTCCAACAGCCCCATTCAACGTCCAACAGCCCTATTCAACGTCCAACAGCCCCATTCAACGTCCAACAGCCCCATTCAATGTCCAACAGACCCATTCAACGTCCAACCGCCCCATTCAACGTCCAACAGCCCCATTCAACGTCCAACAGCCCCATTCAACGTCCAACAGCCCCATTCAATGTCCAACAGCCCCATTCAACATCCAACAGCCACATTCAACATCCAATAGCCCCATTCAACATCCAATAGCCCCATTCAACGTCCAACAGCCCCATTCAACATCCAACAGCCCCATTCAACGTCCAACAGCCCCATTCAACGTCCAACAGCCCCATTCAACGTCCAACAGCCCCATTCAACGTCCAACAGCCCATTCAACGTCCAACAGCCCCATTCAACGTCCAACAGCCCCATTCAACGTCCAACAGCCACATTCAACGTCCAACAGCCCCATTCAACGTCCAAGAACCCCATTCAACATCCAACAGCCCCATTCAATGTCCAACAGCCCCATTCAACATCCAACAGCCCCATTCAACATCCAACAGCCCCATTCAATGTCCAACAGCCCCATTCAACATCCAACAGCCCCATTCAACATCCAACAGCCCCATTCAACGTTCAACAGCCCCATTCAACATCCAACAGCCCCATTCAACATCCAACAGCCCCATTCAATGTCCAACAGCCCCATTCTACTGATAACTAGGGCCAGGATGATACCAGTATCGCAATACACATAAGTATCGTGGCAAGGAAACAAAACATGAAGCGGATTTAACTTCTTTAGGAAAACATCCTTAATGTTGGAAACAAATATCATTATGTTGTCATCCAGAGTCACATTTATTTATTTTCCAAGCTATAGCACAGAATATTTTACATACAGCAGGTTTTTAAAGGACCAAAGAGTAAGTCTGCTTCATGTTTACATTTTTGCTGTGGAAAACATATTGTGATACTGGTATCGTCCCAATTCTACTGATAACAGCACTGAAGCCTTTTTTAAACCACTATTCAAATCTATTCTGTGGGGATTTTCCTTCAGTGACATCAGAAAGGCTATTCATGTCAACCTTTGATGAAGTTGCAGAATGTTCTGGTGACCACAGAGAGAGTGTCATGTTCCTGACCGGTTTTCTGTTGTTTTGTATGTGGTTAGTTGGTCAGGGCGTGAGTTGGGGTGGGTAGTCTATGTTATGTGTTTTCTATGTTGGGTTAATGTGTGGCCTGGTATGGTTCTCAATTAGAGGCAGGTGTTTGTCGTTTCCTCTGATTGAGAACCATATTAAGGTAGGAGGTTCTCACTGTTTGTTTGTGGGTGATTGTTCCTGTGTCAGTGTATACCACATGGGACTGTTTCGTTTGTTCGTTCGTTTTAGGTAGTCTGTTCCTGTTCGTGCGTTCTTCGTCTATATGTAAGTTCGTTTGGTTCAGGTCTGTTGCCTTCGTTTATTGTTTTGTAGTTTGTTCTAGTGTTTTCGTGTTTCGTCTGTCATTTAAATAAATTCGTTATGTATTCATCACCCGCTGCGCCTTGGTCCGTTCATGCACCACAAGACGAACGTTACAGAGAGCGAGACAGAGAGAAAGAGAGTAGTACTGTAGAGAAGCCTCAAATATAAAAGCACAGCCTCTCTCCCTCCCTCTCCTCTCCACCTATCCCTCTCTCTCTCCCCCAACTCTCCTGCTCTCCATCAACTCTCTCTCTCTCTCCCTCAACTCTCTAACTCTCCCCCTCTATCTCTGTCAACTCTCCCCCAACTCGTCCCCTCTCCCTCCCTCAAATCTCCCTCTCCCTCCCTCAAATCTCCCCCTCTCTCCCTCAAATCTCCCTCTCTCTCTCTCTCCCCCTCAACTCTCCCCTCTCCCTCTCTCTCAACCCCCCCACCCCATCCCCCTTTCAGTACACACTAGAAGCTGAAGAATACTCTCAGTCAGCCTGGCCCACTGTAATATTTGCCATAATATTTGTCCATTAAATACCTGAGCAGCGGAAGGCTTTTTACATATCTGTCTGAGTAGGTTACAGGGGGCTACTGTATGCCAGTATCTGTGTGACTAGACAGTCAGGAGGAAGTGCTCTGTCCTGTAATTATTCATTCATTCCATCTCCAAGTAAGAGTGCTGATCTAGGATCAAGTCCATGCTGTCCATATAATCTTATTCATTATAATCTAAAAGGCTAAACTGATCCTACATCAGCATCCAACTCTGAGATACTTTATGAGTAGGACTGCAAGCTACAATGTTATGTTAATGTGGCCTTACTATTAATTGATGTTATGGTTTGTCAGTGCTGTATTTACAAATAAGCATAAGGCACATCTGAGGTAATTATCAATTCCTCACAGATAAGAGCTCTGCTCTTCACACTCTGCTGGTGAATGTCAATGAGGTGGCAGAGGGCAGGATGAGACAAAACCACAGTCAGCTTCATCGATCACAGTGTGTGTGTGTGTGTGTGTGTGTGTGTGTGTGTGTGTGTGTGTGTGTGTGTGTGTGTGTGTGTGTGTGTGTGTGTGTGTGTGTGTGTGTGTGTGTGTGTGTGTGTGTGTGTGTGTGTGTGTGTCTATGGGTGTTGGGATAAAGAGAGAGAGAACAAGACTACTGGTATAGAGAGAGAGAAAGAGAGAGCATAAACAACCTCGAGACAGCATAGCAGAAAGAGACCACAGCAGAGTATAGACTAGTGGTGTGGCAGTTCTGTACAGTATGTCATCCACTGTTTACCAGCAGAGTAGGCAGCCAAATGACAGAGGTCTCCAGACACCAAGCCCAGCAGGGACACCCCATTACTGACCCACTTTCCTACTCACACATGAACACACTTTCACTCCTTCCCTATCTGTCTCCCTCCATCCCCCCCACACCTCTATCCCTCCTATCTGTCTCCCTCCATATCTGTCTCCCGCCATCCCCCCCACCCCTCTATCCCTCCTATCTGTCTCCCTCCATCCCCCCACACCTCTATCCCTCCTATCTGTCTCCCTCCATCCCCCCCACACCTCTATCCCTCCTATCTGTCACCCTCCACCCCTCTATCCCTCCTATCTGTCTCCCTCCATCCCCCCACACACCTCTATCCCTCCCTATCTGTCTCCCCATCCCTCATCCCCCACACCTCTATCCCTCCTATCTGTCTCCCTCCATCCCCCCCACACCTCTATCCCTCCTATCTGTCTCCCTCTATCCCTCCCTATCTGTCTCCCTCCTTCCCCCCCACCCCTCTATCCCTCCTATCTGTCTCCCTCCACCCCCCCACCCCTCTATCCCTCCTATCTGTCTCCCTCCATCCCCCCACACCTCTATCCCTCCCTATCTGTCTCCCTCCATCCCCCCCACACCTCTATCCCTCCTATCTGTCTCCCTCCATCCCCCCCACACCTCTATCCCTCCTATCTGTCTCCCTCCACCCCTCTATCCCTCCTATCTGTCTCCCTCCATCTCCCCCACCCCTCTATCCCTCCTATATGTCTCCCTCCATCCCCCCACCCCTCTATCCCTCCTATCTGTCTCCCTCCATCCCCCCCACACCTCTATCCCTCCCTATCTGTCTCCCCCATCCCTCATCCCCCACACCTCTATCCCTCCTATCTGTCTCCCTCCTTCCCCCCCACCCCTCTATCCCTCCTATCTGTCTCCCTCCACCCCTCTATCCCTCCTATCTGTCTCCCTCCACCCCCCCACCCCTCTATCCCTCCTATCTGTCTCCCTCCATCTCCCCCACCCCTCTATCCCTCCTATCTGTCTCCCTCCATCCCCCCACCCCTCTATCCCTCCTATCTGTCTCCCTCCATCCCCCCACCCCTCTATCCCTCCTATCTGTCTCCCTCCATCCCTCCCTATCTGTCTCCCTCCATCCCCCCACCCCTCTATCCCTCCTATCTGTCTCCCTTCATCCCCCCCACACCTCTATCCCTCCTATCTGTCTCCCTCCATCCCCCCACCCCTCTATCCCTCCTATCTGTCTCCCTCCATCCCCCCCACACTTCTATCCCTCCTATCTGTCTCCCTCCATCCCCCCCACACCTCTATCCCTCCTATCTGTCTCCCTCCATCCCCCCACCCCTCTATCCCTCCTATCTGTCTCCCTCCATCCCCCCCACACCTCTATCCCTCCTATCTGTCTCCCTCCATCCCCCCACCCCTCTATCCCTCCTATCTGTCTCCCTTCATCCCCCCCACACCTCTATCCCTCCTATCTGTCTCCCTCCATCCCCCCACCCCTCTATCCCTCCTATCTGTCTCCCTCCATCCCCCCCACACTTCTATCCCTCCTATCTGTCTCCCTCTATCCCTCCTATCTGTCTCCCTCCATCCCCCCCACACCTCTATCCCTCCTATATGTCTCCCTCCATCCCCCCACCCCTCTATCCCTCCTATCTGTCTCCCTCCATCCCCCCCACACTTCTATCCCTCCTATCTGTCTCCCTCCATCCCCCCACCCCTCTATCCCTCCCTATCTGTCTCCCTCAATATGGCCATCCCTCCATCCCCACTCTCTCTCTCTCTCTAAATCAAAACCAGACCCTCACAGCACATTCCAGAACCTGTTCATTGATTTCAAGTGTAGGGCTCTTTCTCTCTTCATCTCTCTCTTCCTCACTCTCTGCCTCTCTCTCGCTCTCTTCCTCTCTCTCTCTTCAATTTAAGGGCTTTATTGGCATGGGAAACATATGTTAACATTGCCAAAGCAAGTGAACTAGATAATAAACAAAAGTGAAATAAGCAATAAAAAATAACAGTAAACATTACACTCACAAAAGTTTCAAAATGAATAAAGACATTATAAATGTCAAATTATGTGCAAATAGTTAAAACACAAAAGGCAAAATAAATAAACATGAATATATATATATGTACTTACAAATGGTGTTTGTTATTCACTGGTTGCCTTTTTCTTGTGACAACAGGTCACAACTCTTGCTGCTGTGATGGCACACTGTGGTATTTCACTCAATAGATATGGGAATTTATCAAAATTGTTTTTTTATTTTTTATTATTTGTGGATATGTGTAATTTGAGGGAAATATGTGTCTCTAATATGGTCATACATTTGGCAGGAGGTTAGGAAGTGCAGCTCAGTTTCCACCTCATTTTGTGGGCAGTGTGCACATAGCCTGTCTTTTCTTGAGAGCCAGGTCTGCCTACGGCGGTCTTTCTCAATAGCAAGGCTATGCACACTGAGTCTGTACATAGTTAAAGCTTACCTTAAGTTTGGGTCAGTCACGGTGGTCAGGTATTCTGCCACTGTGTACTCTCTGTTTAGGGCCAAATAGCATTCTAGTTTGCTCTGTTTTTTTGTTAATTCTTTCCAATGTGTCAAGTAATTATATTTTTGTTTTCTCATGATTTGGTTGGGTATAATTGTGTTCCACTCTCTCCCTCTCTGCCTCTCTCTCTCCCTCTCTGCTTCTCTCTCTCTGCCTCTCTCTCTCTCTCTCCCTCAGAGAAGAGACATGCTTCAAAAGAAGAGGAGCATAGAGATTTTGGAATTTGGCAGAATAATGGTGTTTAGGGGTTTGCTAAGGGGCTAACATGTTTATTATCAGTGGAGGGTAGAACTTCCACTGTGCAGTAGATCGAATATCTGTATGACCCCATAAATGAATGATTTCTGCTATGCAGTATAGAACTATTTATCTATCTCTCTGAGGCAGAACAAGATGGTGCTGATAGACATGCAATTTGCAATCTTTTTTCTCTGTGTTATTTCTCACATTATTAGCTTAGAACTTTTTTTGCATTATTACATACAGCCAGAAAGAACTTTTGGATATTAGAGCAGAGGTAACTCACCAGCTGTAACGGCTGTTTGAAGAAGAGGACCAAGGTGCAGCATGGTACGTGTTCATGATTTTTAATACAGCTGAACACTAGAACAAAAAATTACAAAGCGGAACAAACGAAACAGTTCTGTCTGGTGCAGACACACAAAACAGAAAATAACTACCCACAAAACCCATGTGGGCAAGAGCTACCTAAGTATGGTTCTCAATCAGAGACAACGATAGACAGCTGCCTCTGATTGAGAACCACACCCGGCCAAACAACAAAGAAATACAAAACATAGAACACAAAACATAGAATGCCCACCCCAACTCACGCCCTGACCAAACCAAAATAGAGACATAAAAAGGATCTCTAAGGTCAGGGCGTGACACCAGCATTTCGACCAGAAAAACAACTTTCCTGTATAAACCATCCACCACTTCTGAGTATATTACTCGCTAATGTTCAGTCGCTGGACAATAAAGTATACAAGCTCAGGGCGCGGATCTCCGTCCAGAGAGACATCAGGGACTGTAACATACTCTGTTTTACAGAATCATGGCTCTCTCCAGATATACTGTCCTTGTCCATACAGCCAGCTGGGTTCTCAGTACATCGCACAGACAGGAATAAAGAACTCTCCGGGGAAAAGAAAGGCGGAGATGTATGTTTCATGATTAACTACTCATGGTTTGATTGTAGTAATATACCAGACCTGGGTCTGAACCCCGCCCTGTGCAACTGGGTCCTGGACATCCTAACGGGCCGCCCCCAGGTAGTGAAAGTAGGAAACAACACCCTCAATTCGCTGATCCTCAACACTGGGACCCCACAAGGGTGCAAGCTCAGCACCCTCCTGTAGTCCCTGTTAACCCACGCGCGCCTCCAACTCATTCATCAAGTTTGCAGACGACACAACAGTGGCAAGACAGCCTACAGGGAGGAGGTGAGGGCTCTGGGACTGTGGTGCCAGGAAAATAACCTCTCACTCAATGTCAACAAAACAAAGGAGGTGATCGTGGACAAGAAACAGAGGAGGGAGCACCCCCCTATCCACATCGACGGGACCACAGTGGATAAGGTGGAACGCTTCAAGTTCCTCGGCATACACATCACTGACAAACTGAAATGGTCCACCCACATAGACAGTGTGGTGAAGAAGGCACAACAGCGCCTCTTCAACCTCAGGAGGCTGAAGAAATTTGGCTTGGCACCTAAAACCCTCACAGACTTTTACAGATTCTCAATTGAGAGCATCCTATCGGGCTGTATCACCACCTGGTACGCAACTGCATCGCCCGCAACCGCAGGGCTCTGCCCAATGCATCACTGGGGGCAAACTACCTGCCCTCCAAGACACCTACAGCACCCGATGTCACAGGAAGGCCAAAAAGATATCAAGGACAGCAACCATCCGAGCCACTGCCTGTTCACCCCGGTATCATCCAGAAGGCAAGGTCAGTACAGGTGCATCAAAGCTGGGACTGAGAGACTGAAAAACAGCTTCTATCTCAAGGCCATCAGACTGTTAAACAGCCACCACTAGCACATTAGAGGCTGCTGCCTATATACATAGACTTTAAATCACTGGCCACTTTAATAATGGAACACTGGTGACTAATAATGTTTACATATGTTGCATTACTCATCTCATATGTATATACTGTATTCTATTCTATTCTATTCTACTGTATCTTAGTCTATGCCGCTCTGACGTTGCATGTTCATATATTTAAATATTCTTAATTCCATTCCTTTACTTAGATTTGTGTGTATTGGGTATATGTTATGAAATTGTTAGATATTACTTGTTAGATATTACTGCACTGTCGGAGCTAGAAACACAAGCATTTCACTACACCAGCAATAACATCTGCTAAACACCTGTATGTGACCAATAAGATTTGATTTGAACTCAAGTCCTTTTGTTCACTGGACCTAGAATACCTCATAATCAAATGCTGACCGCATTACATCCAGAGAGAATTCTCTTCAGTCATCGTCACAGCAGTGTATATTACCCCTCAAACCGATACCAGGACGGCTCTCAAGGAACTACACTGATCTTTGTGCAAACTAAAACCGTATATCATGAGGCTACATTTATTGTAGCTGGGGACTTTAATAAAGCAAATCTGAGGAAAACGCTATCAAAGTTTTACTAACACATTGCCTGCGCTACTCACGCATCATCTCCGTTCTGCTCCTCCCTTCCTATAGGCAGAAACTCAAACAGAAAGTACCCGTGGTAAGGACTGTTCAACGCTGGTCTGACCAATCGGAATCCATGTTTCAAGATTGTTTTGATCATGTGGACTGGGATATGTTGCGGGTTGCCTCTGAGAATAACATTGACATATACACTGACACGGTGACTGAGTTCATCAGGAAGTCTACAGGTGATGTTGTTTCCACCATGACGATTAAAACCTATCCAAACCAAAAACCATGGATAGATGGCAGCATTCGCGCAAAACTGAAAGCGCGAACCACCGCATTTAACCACGGCAAGGTGACTGGGAATATGGTTGAGTACAAACAGTCCAGTTATAAATAAAACAGGCAAAACGTCAGTACAGAGACAAAGTAGAGTTGCGATTCAACGGCTCAGACACAAGACGTATGTGGCAGGGACTCCAGACATTCACGTATTATAAAGGGAAAACCAGCCACGTCGCTGACATCGACATCTTGCTACCAGACAAGCTAAACACCTTCTTTGCCAGCTTCGAGGAAAACACAGTGCCGCCGATGCGAGCCACCGCCTCACTGGCGGTAAGCTACAGCCAGCTCTTGTTCTCCGTGGCCGACGTGAGACATTTAAGCAAGTTAACTGTCGCAAGGCTGCCGGCCCAGAAGGCATCCCTAGCCACGTCCTATGCGCAGCATGCGCAGACCAGCTATCTGTAGTGTTTACAAACATATTCAATCTCTCCCTATCCCTATCCCAGTCCCTGTCCCCACTTGCTTCAATAAGTCCACCATTGTTTCTGTACCTAAGAAAATTAAGGTAACTGAACTAAATTACTATCGCCCTGTAGCACTCATTTCTGTCATCATGAAGTGCTTTGAGAGGCTAGTTAAGGATCATATCACCTCCACCTTACCTGACACCCTAGACCCACTGCAATTTGCATATCACCCCAATAGATCAACAGATGACACAATCACCATCACGCTGCCCTATCCTACCTGGACAAGAGGAATACCTATGTAAGAATGCTATTCATTGACTACAGGTCAGCCTTCAACACCATTGTACCCTCCAAGCTTGTCAGTAAGCTCAGGGCCCTGAGTCTGAACACCGCCCTGTGCAACTGGGTCCTGGACTTCTTGACAGGCCACCCCCAGGTAGTGAAGGTAGGCAACAACACCTCCACTACGCTGATCCTCAACACAGGGGCCCCACAAGAGTGCATGCTCAGCCCCCTCCTGTACTCCCTGTTTGTCTCCAACTCAATCAACAGTGATAGGCCTGATTACCAATAACGGCGAGACAGCCTACAGGGAGGAGGTGAGGGCCCTGGCGGAGTGGTGCCTGGAAAATAACCTCTCCAGCATTGTTAACAAAACAAAGCAGCTGATTGTGGACTTCAGGAGAAAACATACGGATCTCTCCGTTAATCTTTCCCTCAATCCTGACTAGTCTCCCAGTCCCTGCCGCTGAAAAACATCCCCACAGCAAGATGATGCCACCACCATGCTTCACCATAGAGATGGTGCCAGGTTTCCTCCAGACGTGACGCTTGGCATTCAGGCCAAAGAGTTCAATCTTGATTTCATCAGACCAGAGAATCTTGTTTCTCATGGTCTGAGAGTCCTTTAGGTGCCTTTTGGCAAACTCCAAGCAGGCTGTCATGTGCCTTTTACTGAGGAGTGGCTTCCGTCTGGCCACTTAAGGCCTGATTGGTGGAGTGCTGCAGAGATGGTTGTCCTTCTGGAAGGTTCTCCCATCTCCACAGAGTAACTCTGGAGCTCTGTCAGAGTGACCATCGGGTTCTTGGTCACCTCCCTGACCAAGGCCCTTCTCCTCCGATTGCTCAGTTTGGGCATGCGGCCAGCTCTAGGAAGAGTCTTGGTGGTTCCAAACTTCTTGGGGACCTTCAATGCTGTAGACAGTTTTTGGTACCCTTCCCCAGATCTGCCCCTCGACACAATCCTGTCTCGGAAGTCTACGGTCAATTGCTTCGACCTCATGGCTTGGTTTTTGCTCTGACATGCACTGTCAACTATGAGACCTTATATAGACAGGTGTGTGCCTTTCCAAATCATTCTGATTGGCTGGGCCTGGCTTCCCAATGGGTGGGCCTGGCTCCCAAGTCGGTGGACATATGCCCTCCCAGGCCCACTCATGGCTGCACCCCTGCCCAGTCAAGTGAAATCCATAGATTACGACCCAATTAATTGATTTCAATTAATCAAAATCAGTCAAAAGTGTTCCATCATGCCAAGGAACGGTTGCAATTGTCCCCTAACTAGAACACAGCCTTAAGAGAGACAGCGCAAATGTTTACTAAGTGAGCACACTAAAATGCTAGAAACACTTCCACATGTTCTATCACTGAGCTCACCAAAGTGGAATAGCAGCATGTTAACCTTCCTATTCCCCAGTGGGTCGTTTCCCGGGCCTGGCGATAGTGATTGGATTCTATTACACAGTATTACAAGATAAGAGTCCAAATGGGAATCTGAAATGAACGGAATAAAATCAATGAGTCAGAGTACTCTGCGTTCTTGGAGTGTGTGTGTGTGTGTGTGTGTGTGTGTGTGTGTGTGTGTGTGTGTGTGTGTGTGTGTGTGTGTGGGGGGGGGGGGGGGGGGGACAGAGAGGTGGAGGGCTCTGCGGGAGAGAAAGACAGCAGTTTCCCATCACATATCACTTCTCTCCTTCTCGCTTTCTCCGTTATATGGAATTTTGAACTTCCACAGAGTTCCATGCAGTTCTACAGAGTTCCAAACAGAGACTAAAGCAACCACTAGTATGTAATTAGACCTCTGTTGTCCAGTTTGAAATCATTTCTCTGTTGCTCAGTTTAGCAGAAATATTTCAAAACAAGAATCCTTCGCTTTGAAAGTAACAATCAAAACCAAACAAGGAGCATGAGAAAGAACAGAGAGAAGGAGAGAAAGAGGGCAGAGAAGCTAGATGTTATCCCTGGGTATTATTTAGTAGCACTGAATGTAAGAGCAAACAGGAAGTTTTTTGTCAGAACACTTGTCCAATGCTTTATGTTTTTCTTGTTCAATCGGATGTCATGTAACACTTTAAGTTGTTCTTCTACTATACGCTAACTATGTAATCATTTGGTTAATAATAGTGTTACTACACAGGTATAAGAGCAACTTAATGTAAAGTGTTACCAAGAAGGGTGAAAATATTTAGGAAAAATTGGACTCAAAGACACTCACTGCAACATACCGTACATACTAAGACTTATATCCACACTCTGTGACAACCAGACACACAAGCACGCATACACACACACACACACACACACACACACACACACACACACACACACACACACACACACACACACACACACACACACACACACACACACACACACACACACACACACACACACACACACACACACACACTACCCAACCCTCAGTCCCAACTTATTCAATGGAGGCTCTGTGCAGTGCCCATCCAACAGGAACGGCCACTTAGCTTTGTGCTAAAGAAGCTGAGAAACCTCTGGCCATGCAGTATCTGACTGCAGCTATCTAGCTAGCAGAATTAACCAGTTTACTGCCCCCAGACAATATCCATGGGTCATTCAAGCTCATTCTAATGCCTAACAGCAGTCATTTTTCAAAGTAGTTGAACATGCATACAATCAACAGCTGGGGGGGAGAGAGAGGGAGGGAGTGAGAGGGAGAGAAATAGACAGAGATAGGGAAATTGATAGACATACAGACAGGAGCCTATAGCGATTACGAGTTGCTGTCAACTCACTCTCTCCAGCAGCCCCTGCATTCGTAACACAGCACAGCAGGCTACACTTCACTACACTGCCTTCCACAGGGAAAAAGCCAACCAAGATTCAGCTGTTATGAAAACAGAACATGGGAGCCACAAAATGAACCAACGCTAGACCACATAAATGGAACTGAGGCATTCATTCATTGCAGCTCTACAAAAGCCATAAACAAAAGCCTCGCTGCATGGCTTACTTATTCCTTCTGAAACCAAAACAGCAAACAAAGACTGTGGGAGGAATTATACAGCTATATAGTCAATGTTTTATAAAAACACTACCGTTCAAAAGTTTGGGGTCACTTAGAAATGTCCTTGTTTTTGAAAGAAAAGCAAGTTTTTTGTCCATTAAAATAACATCAAATTGATCAGAAATACAGTGTAGACATTGATAATGTTGTAAATGACTATTGCAGTTGGTAACGGCTGATTTTTTATGGAATATCTACATAGGTGTACAGACGCCCATGATCAGCAACCATCACTCTTGTGTTCCAATGGCACGTTGTGTATCAATTTGATGTTATTTTAATGGACAAAAAATTGCTTTTCTTTCAAAAACAAGGACATTTCTATGTGGCTCCAAACTTTTGAACGGTAGTGTATGTTTAAAAAAACAAGAGAACTTATTTCAGTTCAAAGGATTCTCTTTGTATTCAAGGTTTATATGGTTTAATGTGTAGGGATCTCTGCTAGCCCAAACCACTCAGAATCACATCAAAGTGGTGGAGGTTGAGAGGAGTGTGTGTGTCTGGCTCAATAATCGCCAGGTATGAACGATAAACAATGTATAAATGGGCTGCAACCTACATTTAAATGGATATTCTTCTTTCCCTTGGTTAAATACAAAGACTTGCTTTGTAAGGATGAAAAAGTGATCAAGTTGTCACTGACAAAGTTCTCTGACAAAGTGTAGCTGTACATGCATGCTGTCACGATCGTTATAATGAGTGGACCAAAGCGCAGCGTGATCTGGGTTCCACATCTTTACTAGGTGAAACTCACAGCAAAACAAAAACAATAAATCTCAAAACGAAACGTGAAGCTAACAATAGTGCTAACAGGCAACTATACATAGTCAAGATCCCACAAAGCACAATGGGGAAATGGTTGCCTAAATATGATCCCCAATCAGAGACAACGATAAACAGCTGCTTCTGATTGGGAACCATACCAGGCCAACATAGATCAATATTCACCTAGATAACCCACCCTAGTCACTGTCACGCCCCAACCAACATAGAGAATAAGCAGCTCTCTATGGTCAGGGCGTGACACATGCCCAGTCAAGGATATCGAAACAAAAAGCTTTTAAAAGTCAGGAATCACCTCTGTGAAGTCTACATGGCCCACCACCTCCTCATCAAAGATCTCAGTACCGTGATAGTGATACATTTTTATCCTAATGTGTGCCACATGCATAGCCAGCCAAGCCTCTTATCACAGAGTGGTTAAGTCTCAAGTGGAACCATATTCCCCATAGGGCTCTGGTCAGGGTCAAAAGTAGTGCATTAGATAGGGGATGGGGGGCCATTTCGGACACATCATGAATCTGAGTTCAACAGCTGTGACTAACAGAAGCAGACAGGTTTGACACATGGCAGCAGTCACATCAGCTACCTCTCTCCTCATCTGGCCAGGTGTGAAAGCAGGCAGCAGAGTGGAGGAACTTGGGGCCTCCTGTTCAATTGATTCTCCAATCGAGCGCAAACACACACACACACCCAGCCTTGGAACAGCCTAGGTGTTTCTGGAGGTGGAACTAAGACTGCAAAACTGGAAGACTGTAAGAGTGCTCAGAGTAACGTCACCAGAGACCAACGTGGTCCAGCGGCCTGTCTGCCTCACCGAGCCCCTCGGGCCAGCTCCAGCACCAGCTCCAGCACCAGCTCCAGCACTAGGTGCAAAGTTCTCCATCAGAGATAGTAAAACTACAAGATAATGTTCAGTCACAAAGCCAGGATTCACACCTTTGTGTCGGATGTCAGGCAAACGTTACGACCAGTTATGCTTACTCCTTGTATAAAATGCATGGAAAAGACAGATAAGCATTTAATTTATCCGAATTAGGAAGCATTGGGATGTATACTTGTTTACATGTCTAGCTCTAGCGTTTTTTTCCGGGAACTCAAATCAAGTATGCGTCAATTTAAAAAGAACTGGCTGAGAATGTTGCTATTTTTGGTTTAGGCAGCGATGAAGCATACCACAACTGACAACCAAAACAGTGAGGCAGAAAGAAAAAGAGAGACAAAGCCTCGTTTCTATAACCTAAAGAGAAATCCAAGACATCTTCTATCCTTCCCTTCCACATCAACACCCACAGTCGTTACCCCCATTCTGTTCAATAAACCGATCTGCTCCCTTCCGGGTCTTATAGGAGCTAAATAGAGTAAACAGTTGTGTAGCTGCTACCAGAAAACACCAATTAGAACACACCCCTTCTACTCACCATCAACAAACACTCATCTGTGAGCCTCAAGCTTTCGTACGGGGAGATAGTAGTGCATTATGGTAGTGCCACTTGGGAAGCACCCTGTCTCTAGCCTCCAGTCTCAGCTCAGGCTGAATCTACAATGCAATACAGGAAGGGATGCTATACAGGAAGGGATGCTATACAGGAAGGGATGCTATACAGGAAGGGATGCTATACAGGAAGGGATGCTATACAGGAAGGGATGCTATACAGGAAGGGATGCTATACAGGAAGGGATTTTATAAATTATTGTCAAGGCTGTCTCCGCATTATTATTTCACTAATAGTTCTGTTAATGTTCAAGCTGCATTGTCTCCTGAAAGGAGGTATTAGTTAACACCCACCGCCATAAGCTCTTTATTACAAGCTATTCAAAGGCTAAACTGCTACTTTGTGAAAACATGGAGACCTGTTTGCATGTTAATTCCAAAAGGCACAGCTCCACTTCCATACACTTCACATACGGTACTTAAGTTGGCATTATACATCACTTTTTCTCAAATCTCATTATAGAGAAAATTATTGCAGAGAATTTGGTGTGCCACCTGAGAGAGTGCAAAAGCTGACTAACTAAACGCTTCAGTTGGCAGCTGCTGCAGGCCAGGCAGTATCACAATCAATGGCCATTCCTATGTGACTATCAATGCACATGTCCCTCCCACCTGTGGATCTGGTTTCTTTCAGACATCTATTTCCTGTGTTTGATGGGTGCAAAATCGACTTGTCACTTAAATCTCGCTGGATTGATTGCTTTCATTTTACACTTGTGACTCTTTCATACTCTTGCTTGTGTCTTCTGGTTTTTCCCTTTAACGTTACCACCAAGGAAATGTTTGTAATGACCTGTCAGACACCCCTTTAATGGCTGAAATGGGCTCAGTGGAATACATTGTCTTTCCGTTGCATCTATAAGACCGCTAAAGCGTCATCGGGAATTTAACGCATCACAAGAAAGAGAAGAAAGATAACTTTAGTTTGATGGGTGTATTGATGCAAATGAGGCACATATAATTGTCTTTCTTTTAACACAAAATATTATGTAAATACTTGATATCATTACAAAATGGTATCGCAATTCAATGGCTCAAACACGAGACGTATGTGGCAAGGTCTACAGACAATCAAGGATTACAAAAAGAAAACCAGCCCCGTCGCGGACATCGACGTCTTGCTTCCAGACAAATGAAACAATTTCTTTGCGTGCATTGAGGACAATACAGTGTCACCGACGCGGCCCATTACCAAAGACTGTGGGCTCTTCTTCTCTGTGACCAACGTGAGTAAAACATTTAAACGTGTTAAGCCTCGCAAGGCTGCCGGCCCAGATGGCATCCCTAGCCGCAGACCAATTGACTGGTGTGTTTACGGACATATTCAATCAATCCCTATCCCAGTCTGTTGCCCCCACATGATTCAAGATGGCCACCATTGTTCCTGTTCCCAAAAAAGCTAAGGTAACTCAAATCAAATCAAATCAAATTTATTTATATAGCCCTTCTTACATCAGCTGATATCTCAAAGTGCTGTACGGAAACCCAGCCTAAAACCCCAAACAGCAAGCAATGCAGGTGTAGAAGCACGGTGGCTAGGAAAAACTCTCTAGAAAGGCCAAAACCTAGGAAGAAACCTAGAGAGGAACCAGGCTATGAGGGGTGGCCAGTCCTCTTCTGGCTGTGCCAGGTGGAGATTATAACAGAACATGGCCAAGATATTAAAATGTTCATAAATGACCAGCATGGTCAAATAATAATAATCACAGTAGTTGTCGAGGGTGCAGCAAGTCAGCACCTCAGGAGTAAACTGAACAAAAATGACTATCGCCCCGTAGCATTCACTTCTGTCATCATGAAGTGCATTGAGAGACTAGTCAAGGATCATATCACCTCCCCCTTACCTGTCACCCTAGACACACTCAAACTTGCTTACCGCCCCAATAGGTCCACAGACGATGCAATCGCCATCACACTGCACACTGCCCTATCCCATCTGGACAAGAGGAATACCTATGTAAGAATGCTGTTAGTTCACTACAGCTCAGCATTCAACACCATGGTACCCTCCAAAACTCATCATTAAGCTTGAAACCCTGGGTCTCAACCCCGCCCTGTGAAACTGGGTCCTGGACTTCCTGACGGGCCGCCCCCAGGTGGTGAAGGTAGGAAATCATCAAGTTTGCAGACGACACTACAGTGGTAGACTTGATTACCAACAACGACGAGACAGCCTACAGGAAGGAGTGTGGTGTCAGCCTACAGGTCGGAATGTGGTGTCAGGAAAATAACCTCTCACTCAATGTCAGCAAAACAAAAGAGATGATCATGGACTTCAGGAAACAGCAAAGGGAGCACCCCCCTATCCACATCGACGGGACAGCAGTGGAGAAGGTGGAAAGTTTTAAGTTCCTCGGTGTACATATCACCGACAAACTGAAATTGTCCACGCACACAGACAGTGTGGTGAAGAAGGCGCAACAGCGAGGCTGAAAAAATGTGGCTTGTCACCAAAAACCCTCACAAACTTTTACAGGTGCACAATTGAGAGCATCCTGTCGTGCTGTATCACCGCCTGGTACAGCAAATGCACCGTCCACAAATGCAGGTCTCTCCAGAGGGTGGTGCGGCCTGCACAACGCATCACCGGGGGCAAACTACCTGCCCTCCAGGACACCTACAACACCCGATGTCACAGGAAGGCAAAAAATATAATCAAGGACAATAACCACCCGAGCCACTGCCTGTTCACCCCGCTATCATCCAGAAGGCGAGGTCAGTGCAGGTGCATCAGAGCTGGGACAGAGAGATTGAAAAACAGCTTCTATCTCAAGGCCATCAGATTGTTAAACAGCCACCACTAGCAGAGAGAAGCGGCTGCCTAACAGACTTGATATCATATGCCACTTTAATAAATGGAACACCAGTCACTTTAATAATGTTTACATATCTCACATTACTCATCTCATATGTATATAATGTATCCTTCACTATCTATTCTTTACTATCTATTGCATCTTAGCCGCTCTGTCACTGCTCATCCATATATTTTATACTCATATATTCTCATCCCATTCCTTTACTAGATTGTGTGTATTAGGTTTTGTTGTGGAATTTGTTAGATATTAGGTTTTGTTGTGGAATTGTTAGATATTACCTGTTAGATACTGCTGCACTGTCGGATCTAGAAGCATAAACATTTAGCTAAACTCGCAATAACATATGCTAACCATTGTCACGTTCCTGACCTGTTTTCTTTTGTCTTGTATTTATTTAGTTGGTCAGGGCGTGAGTTGGGTGGGTTTGTCTATGTGTGATTTTCTATGTTGGGATGTTTGTGTTAGGCCGGGTATGATTCTCAATCAGAGGCAGCTGTCAATCGTTGTCCCTGATTGAGAATCATACTTAGGCAGCCTGGGTTTCACGTGTGTTTTGTGGGTGTTTGTTTCCGTGTTTGTATTCGTGCCACACGGGACTGTTGTCGGTTGTACTCATTTTTGTTATTTTGTTTCGTGTTAGTGTTCAGTTTCGTTTTAATAAATGATCATGAGCACTACCCACTCTGCGTGTTGGTCCGATCCATGCTCCTCCTCGTCTGAGGAGGAGAACGACTATGACGACCGTTACAGAAACACCCACCAAAAAAGGATCAAGCAGAGTGGGAACAGACAGCAGCAGAGACCGAGGACACAGGACTCGTGGACTTGGGAAGAGATCCTGGACGGCAAAGGACCCTGGGCTCAGCCAGGGGAATATCGCCGTCCCAAGGCGGAGTTGGAGGCAGCGAAGGCAGAGAGGCGCTGGTATGAGGAGGCAGCGCGGCGACGCGGTTGGGAGCCCGAGAGTCAGACCCAAAAATTTCTTGAGGGGGGGGGCACACGCGGAGTGTGGCAAAGCCGGGTAGGATACCTGAGCCAACTCCCCGTGCTTACCGTGGAGTGAGAGGGCGTCGTACTGGTCAGACACCGTGTTATGTGGTAAAGCGCACGGTGTCCCCAGTACGCGTGCTTAGTCCAGTGCGGGCTATTCCACCTTGCCGCACTGGTCGGGCTAGGTTGGGCATCGAGCCGGGTGTCATGAAGCCGGCCCAACGCATCTGGCCTCCAGTGCGTCTCCTCGGGCCGGCGTACATGGCACTAGCCTTACAAATGGTGTCCCCGGTTTGCCAGCATAGCCCAGTGCGGGTTTTTCCACCTCGCCGCACTGGCAGGGCTACGGGGACCATTCAACCTGGTAAGGTTGGGCAGGCTCGGTGCTCAAGAGCGCGTGCCGTAACAGTCCTCCGGTGGCAGCCCCCCGCACCAGGCTGTCTCTCCGTTTTCTCTCTCCAGTTGCTCCCACCTGTCCAGCGCTGTCAGAGCCTTCCTCCTCTCCAGCGCAGCCAGTGTCTGAGCTGCCTGCCTGCACAGCACCGTCAGAGCTGTCCGTCTGTCCCGAGCCATCAGAGCTGTCCGTCTGTCCCGAGCCGTCAGAGCTGTCCGTCTGTCCCGAGCCGTCAGAGCTGTCCGTCTGTCCCGACCCGTCAGAGCTGCCCGTCTGTCCCGAGCCGTCAGAGCCGTCCGCCAGACAGGAGCAGCCAGAGCCATCCGCCAGACAGGAGCAGCCAGAGCTGTCCGCCAGCCAGGATCCGCCAGAGCCAGCCAGCCAGGATCCGCCAGAGCCAGCCAGCCAGGATCCGCCAGAGCCAGCCAGCCAGGATCCGCCAGAGCCAGCCAGCCAGGATCCGCCAGAGCCAGCCAGCCAGGATCCGTCTCTCAGTCCGGTGCTGCCCCTCAGTCCGGAGCTGCCCCTCATTCCGGTGCTGCCCCTCATTCCGGTGTTGCCCCTCAGTCCGGTGTTGCCCCTCAGTCCGGTGCTGCCCCTCATTCCGGTGCTGCCCCTCATTCCGGTGTTGCCCCTCAGTCCGGTGTTGCCCCTCAGTCCGGTGCTGCCCCTCAGTCCGGTGCTGCCCCTTAGTCCGGTGCTGCCCCTTAATCTAGTGGGGTTAATTTGGAGGAGGCTACGGAAGAGGGGATTGACTATGGTGGGGTGGGGACCACGACCAGCGCCAGAGCCGCCACTGTGGACAGACGCCCACCCAGACCCTCCCCTAGAGTTTATGCTGGTGCGCCCGGAGTTCGCACCTTAAGGGGGGGGTTATGTCACGTTCCTGACCTGTTTTCTTTTGTCTTGTATTTATTTAGTTGGTCAGGGCGTGAGTTGGGTGGGTTTGTCTATGTGTGATTTTCTATGTTGGGATGTTTGTGTTCGGCCGGGTATGATTCTCAATCAGAGGCAGCTGTCAATCGTTGTCCCTGATTGAGAATCATACTTAGGCAGCCTGGGTTTCACGTGTGTTTTGTGGGTGTTTGTTTCCGTGTTTGTATTCGTGCCACACGGGACTGTTGTCGGTTGTACTCATTTTTGTTATTTTGTTTCGTGTTAGTGTTCAGTTTCGTTTTAATAAATGATCATGAGCACTACCCACTCTGCGTGTTGGTCCGATCCATGCTCCTCCTCGTCTGAGGAGGAGAACGACTATGACGACCGTTACAACCATGTGTATGTGACCAATACAATTTGATTTGATTTGAAATGTATATGAGTGCATTCTAATATATATATACATATATATACACTTTTTTTACAATAAATTGAATACCTGAATTCCCCCCCAAAAAACTAAATTCCATTCATTATTTGTCAAAATAAAATAAAATGTTATTTTGTCACATAGACCTTACAGTGAAATGCTTACTTACAAGCCCTTAACCAATAACGCAGTTTGAAGAAGAAAAAAATAAGTGTTAAGTACAAAATAGTAAAAAGTAAAAAATACAAAAAATAAAAGTCACAAATAATTAAAGAGCAGCAGTAAAATAACAATAGCGAGGCGATATAAAGGGGGTACCGGTACAGAGTCAATGTGTGGGGGCACCGGTTAGTCGAGGTAATTGAGGTAATATGTACATGTAGGTAGAGTTAAAGTGACTATGCAAAGATAATAAACAGAGAGTAGCAGCAGCGTAAAAGAGAGGGGGAGGGCAATGCAAACAGTCTGGGTAGACATTTGATTAGCTGTTCGGGAATCATATGGCTTGGGGGTATAAGCTGTTAAGAAGTATTTTGGACCTAGACTTGGTGCTCCGGTACCGCTTGCCATGCGGTAGCAGAGAGAACAGTCTATGACTAGGGTGGTTGGAGTCTTTGACAATTTTTAGAGCCTTCCTCTGACCCCGCCTGGAATAGAGGTCCTGGATGGCAAGAAGCTTGTCCCCAGTGATGTACTGGGCCGTACGCACTACCCTCTGCAGTGCCTTGCGGTCGGAGGCCATACAGTTGCCGGTCCAGGCAGTGATGCAACCAGTTAGGATGCTCTCCATGGTGCAGCTGTAGAACCTTTTGAGGATCTGAGGACCCATGCCAAATCTTTTCAGTCTCCTGAGGGGGAATACGCGATGTCGTTCCCTCTTCACAACTGTCTTGGTGTGTTTGAACCATGATAGTTTGTTGGTGAAGTGGGACACCAAGGAACTTGAAGCTCTCAACCTGCTCCACTACAGCCCCGTCGATGAGAATGGGGGCGTCCTTTGTCCTCCTTTTCCTGTAGTCTCCTAAGTCTTGATCACGTTGAGGGAGAGGTTGTTGTCCTGGCACCACAGGTCTCTGACCTCCTCCCTTATAGGCTGTCTCATCGTTGTCGGTGAACAGGTCTACCACTGTTGTGTCATCGGCAAACTTAATGACGGTGATGGAGTCGTGCCTGGCCATGCAGTCATGGGTGAACAGGGAGTACAGGAAGGGACTGAGCATGCACCCCTGAGGGGCCCCCGTGTTGAGGATCAGCATGGCGGATGTGTTGTTACCTACCCTTACCACCTGGGGGCAGCCCGTCAGGAAGTCCAGGATCCAGTTGCAGAGGGAGGTGTTTAGTCCCAGGATCCTTAGCTTAGTGATGAGCTTTGAGGGCACTATGGTGTTGAACGCTGAGCTGTAGTCAATGAATAGCATTCTCACATAGCATTCCTTTTGTCCATGTAGGAAAGGGCGGTGTGGAGTGCAATAGAGATTGCATCATCTGTGGATCTGTTGGGGCGGTATGCAAATTGGAATGGGTCTTGGGTTTCTGGGATAATGGTGTTGATGTGAGCCATGGACAGCCTTTCAAAGCACTTCATGGCTACAGACATGAGTGCTACAGGTCGGTAGTCATTTAGGCAGGTTACCTTAGTGTTATTGGGCACAGGGACTATGGTGGTCTGCTTGAAACATGTTGGTATTACAGACTCAGTCAGGGAGAGGTTGTCAGTGGGTCAGCACATGCTTGGAGTACACGTCCTGGTAATCAGCCTTGTGAATGTTGATCTTTTTTAAGGTCTTACTCACGTCGGCTACGGAGAGCGTGATCACACCGTCATCCAGAACAGCTGATGCTCTCATACATGTTTCAGTGTTACTTGCCTCAAAGCGAGCATAGAAGTTATTTCGCTCGTCTGGTAGGCTCGTATCACTGGGCAGCTCGCATGTCAGGATTTGGCCAGGATTGTTCCGGTTTTGGCCACTAGATGCCCCCATTGTGCTTTTTTGACCCTTTTGTTTTCCCTTGTTTCCAGTTATTATTTGCTGTGCCTCGTTTCCCTTGAATGTATTTAAACCCTTAGTTTTCCTCAGTTCTTTGCTCTGTGTTTGTATGTTAGCACCCAGCCCCAGCGATGCTGTGAACATTTGTTACTCCTGTTGGATTCTCTTGAGGTACTCTGTTTTTGTTCTTGTTTATTTATTTTTGACTATTCTTTTGAGGTTTCTTCCCTGCGGTATCTACCACCTTGTGGATTTACCTTTTGTCTTGGAGGATTACCTTTTTTCTCTTGGAATTACTTTTGACGTTGTGGATTTATACTTTTTCCTGAAGTACTTTCCTTTTTACTTTATTAAAACACCGTCTCAAGTACTGCTGTGTCTGCCTCATATTCTGGGTTCTGCCGACTATTAGTGGCTCAGTTTGATAAGTGTCTGTTTCTCACACCGGAGACCCGAGTTCGTAACCGGGTCCTGAATTCGCAGCTGTGCATCCCTTTGTAGTCTGTAATACTTTGCAAGCCGTGCCACATCTGAAGAGCGTCGGAGCCGGTGTAGTACGATTCAATCTTAACCTGTTTGGGCTGCAGGGGCAGTATTGAGTAGCCGGATAAAAGGTGCCCATTTCAAACGGCCTCGTACTCAATTCTTGCTCGTACAATATGCATATTATTATTACTATTGGATAGAAAACACTCTCTAGTTTCTAAAACCGTTTGAATTATATCTGTGAGTAAAACAGAACTCATTTTGCAGCAAACTTCCTGACAGGAAGTGGAAAATCTGAAATCGATGCTCTCTTCTAGGGGCTGCCTATAAAGGTCCTTGATATTTATTAGATTACATGCACTTCATACGTCTTCCACTAGATGTCGACAGGCAGTGAGAGAAGAAATTGAGTGTATAACTTGATCTGGGCTCGAATAAATGCTCTTTGTATGACGTGTCACCAGTTTCCTGTTTTCTGGAGAGCTGGTTTTGCCTTCTGTACAGCTGTCGTTATAGACGACTAATATCTCCGGCTTTGATTTTATTTGATACATGTGACAATATCATCGTAAAGTATGTTTTTTCAATATAGTTTCATTAGATTATTGAAATTTTTTCGGGACGTTAGGCGTGTTGCGTTGTCTGCGTATGTTCAGGAAGGAGAGCTTAGCGCCACTTTGCTAGCTTTCCGTGCTAATTGACTGGAGAAGAGGACATTCTAAATCCAAACAACGATTGTTCCCGACAAAGGACCCCTTGTACAACATTCTGATGAAAGATCATCAAAAGTAGGACCCATTTTATGATGTTATTTCATATATCTGTCGAACATGTTGTACTAGTAGGTTGCGGCCAGAGTTTGGAAACGCTCTCGCCATAACGTAAACTGCATATCGTAATGAAGTTATTTTTAGAATTCTAACACGGCGATTGCATTAAGAACTAGTGTATCTATCATTTCCTATACAACATGTATTTTTTAGTTATGTTTATGAATAGTTATTTGGTCAGAATATGTGAGTGCCAGAAAAATATCCGGACGTTCTGGGAAAAAGATGCTACGTTAGCACAATGTATAACCACTGATTTCAGCTCTAAATATGCACATTTTCGAACAAAACATAAGTGTATGTATAACCTGATGTTATAGGACTGTCATCTGATGAAGCTTATCAAGGTTAGTCAAAAATTATATATCTTTTGCTGGTTTGTTACGATCGCTAACCTTTGCTGCTGGGGAATGGCTTGTGTTTCTGGCTATTGTGGTAAGCTAATATAATGCTATATTGTGTTTTCGCTGTAAAACACTTAAGAAATTGGAAATATTGGCTGGAATCACAAGATGCCTGTCTTTCATTTGCTGTACACCATGTATTTTTCAGAAATGTTTTATGATGAGTATTTAGGTATTTGACGTTGGTGTCTGTAATTACTCTGGCTGCTTCGGTGCCATTTCTGACGGTAGCTGTGATGGTAGCTGCAATGTAAAACTGATTTATAGCTCAAATATGCAAATTTTTCGAACAAAACATAGATTTATTGAATAACGTGTTATAAGACTGTCATCTGATTGTCACGTTCCTGACCTTGTTTTCCTTTTGTATAGTTGTGTGTAGTGGGTCAGGACGTGAGCTGGGTGGGCAGTCTGTGTTTGTTCTATGTTAAGTGGTAGGTTTAATTGACCTTGTATGGCTCTCAATCAGAGGCAGGTGTTTTCGTTTTCCTCTGATTGAGAGACATACATAGGGAGGTTGTTTCACATTGTTTGTGGTGGGTGGTTGTCTTCCGTGTCTGTGTATGTTCGCACCACACGGGACTGTTTCGTTGTCGTTAGTATATGTAGTCTGTTCCTGTTCGTGCGTTCTTCATGTTTTATGTAAGTTCTCTCGTTCAGGTCTGTCTATGTCGAAGTGTTTTGTGTCAGCACTTATGTTTGTATAGCTTCACGGTCGTCTGTTTTGTTGGTTTGTTTTGTTTTTTCCTTCTTTAAATAAAAAGAAGATGTACTTTCCACGCGCTGCGCCTTGGTCCTCTCTCAGTCCCTTTGACGATCGTGACACTGATGAAGTTGTTTCTTGGTTAGTTTGGTTGGTTCTTGGTTAGTTAGGTTGGCTTTGTGCATGCTACCTGTGCTGTGAAAAATGTCTGTCCTTATTTGTATTTGGTGGTGAGCTAACATAAATATACGTGGTGTTTTCGCTGTAAAACATTTTAAAAATCGGACATGTTGGCTGGATTCACAAGATGTTTATCTTTCAAATGCTGTATTGGACTTGTTAATGTGTGAAAGTTAAATATTTCTAAAAAATATATTTTGAATTTCGCGCCCTGCACTTGAAGTGGCTGTTGTCATATTGTGCCCGGCTTCGGGCTTGCAGCCATAAGAAGTTAATCCTGTATTGACACTTTGCCTATTTGATGGTTCCTCGGAGGGCATAGCAGGATTTCTTATTGGATTATGGGTTAGAGTCCCGCTCCTTGAAAGCGGCAGCTCTACCCTTTAGCTCAGTGCGCATGTTGCCTGTAATCCATGGCTTCTGGTTGGGGAATGTACGTACAGTCACTGTGGGGGCAACATCATTGATGCACTTATTGATGAAGCCAGTGACTGATGTGGTGTACTCCTCAATACCATCGGAAGAATCCCAGAACATATTCCAGCCCATGCCAGTAAAATGTTTTATGTGCTAAAATTCTGTCAATATCTGGATTAAAAAAACTGAAAACGTTTGGATAATCTTCATCAATTGTCCAACTTGCATTGATTAGAATTATTTTTTATTAGAAAAACGTTTTAACAATTTTGATGACCATTGCTAGTGACAGGTTAGCCATGGTAGAGATAACCTGGACCCAGATGTCTTTGTGATCTTGCCAACTCCATTGCTGTCATTGTCCAGTCAAACATGACAATTCCATAAGGAGAGGGTAAGACAGTAGAAACAAAATGGCATCCAGGCTAAGATAGAGTCTAAAGAGAGTAATGTCAAATCTGTGACCTGTTGAATGTGTGTGGAGGATGCAGAATGTTCTAGAATGTTCCTGGTAGATGTTTCCAGTGCTGGTTATGAATGTTCTGAGGAGGCCATGAAACAGGGCCCATTATAGGGTCAGGAAAACAGAGTCTAGGCACCTCTGGAATTCACCCTCTCTCTTCACCTCCTGACCCACAGAAAACATCAAAAGAAAATGACCCCGGATGATCATAGGTCATAGAAAAGATCGTAGGACCTTTTCTTCTTATCTTTTATACTACAAAACTTAGACAATCAAAGTGTAGAGAAAATCGCAGGTTTTAAAAGTGTAGAGAAAATCGCATCTCCACTATTACGGTGCTGGAGATAAGCAATATGATGTAAAAAACTTGTGAAGTGCCTCTTTAAAGGCTTGGGTATACAGACTTCTCTGGAATTTACCCTCGCTCTTCACCTTGTGAACCAAGTCTCCACAGCTGACCAATAGTTGGCCGAGCTGAGCCTTAACCTTTGTTGTGGTCATGTAAGTCTGCGCAATGTCAAAGGGACATAGAAATACTGTACATCCTACACATAATGGGTTGATCTGTAGGAGGCATCCCATCTGTATCTTTTTCTGTAAGATATGAGTCATACAGTACGAGGACTGCTATGTGTTTTTAGTGGTGGTGAAATGAACTAGAAACCCACAGAGAAGAACACTACACATAGGCTATCGTATATCCTCTCCCTTAATTACATACTGGATCAAATGTAACATGATACAATTGCTATTTGCTAAAACCTTTAGCCACAATTACAACATTAACATGTGATCATCAAGTGTCCGATGTTTCTGGATTTGCATCTTTGATATCTAAACAGAGTTGTTTGACTGTGCAGCTAAAGATAGATACACCATCTCCAGCTAGCCAGGATAGTCCTGGAACAGAAAAACCTAAGATAAACTATCTCCAGCTAGCCAGGATAGTCCTGGAACAGAAAAACCAAAGATAAACTATCTCCAGCTAGCCAGGATAGTCCTGGAACAGAAAAACCTAAGATAAACTATCTCCAGCTAGCCAGGATAGTCCTGGAACAGAAAAACCAAAGATAAACTATCTCCAGCTAGCCAGGATAGTCCTGGAACAGAAAAACCAAAGATAAACTATCTCCAGCTAGCCAGGATAGTCCTGGAACAGAAAAACCAAAGATAAACTATCTCCAGCTAGCCAGGATAGTCCTGGAACAGAAAAACCAAAGATAAACCATCTCCAGCTAGCCAGGACAATCCTTAAACAGAACAACCAAAGATAAACCATCTCCAGCTAGCCAGGACAATCCTGGAACAGAACAACTAAAGATAAACCATCTCCAGAAGAGAACAGTGGTTGGCCCTAAACTCTTGACCTCTGACCTTGGCTTCCACAATCTCCTCTTTTCCTAAATCCCTAATTCCCGCTGCGTCCAGCCAGCCGAGCCCAGTGGGGATCCGGATTGTGTTTCAGCTTAAGTGCCTGACCCTGGCCTCTAGCATAGCAGCATCACTCTCTCACTCACACACTCATCCTATTCCTCCTGTCTCCTTTGGACTCTAGCATAGCATCCACTCACTTACTTACTCACTTACTCACTCACTCATCCCCCCTCCCTCCCTTCTCTCTGCCCTGGACTCTGGCATAGCATCCACTCACTTACTCACCCCCCTTCCCTCCCTTCTCTCTCCCCTGGACTCTAGCATAGCATCCACTCACTCACCCCCCCCCCCCCCCACCCCCCCTCCAGTGCCTCTGACTTTGCATCTGGACATCTGTGCCATTGGTCATCATCATGCTGCTTGCAACATGAGATCAGATTCTGTCCCCAACATTTCCCATCATTGCTCTGGTCGTACATACTGTTACCCAAACATCAACGGAGATTGATTCCTGCTGCTAATGTTTGTTTAGTTTTTCTAAGATCAGATGCTGTACTGTCCTGTGATTGTCCAGTGTCTCCCAACATTTCGCCATCACTGGTCTGGCCGTACATAATGTTACCTGAACGTCATGTGGAGACTCACAAGGGTCTCCAGACGGATTGATTCCTGCTGGTCAGTGGTGTAAAGTACTTAAGAAAAAAATACTTTAAAGTACTACTTAAGTAGTTTTTGGGGTATCTGTACTTTACTTTACTATTTACATTTTTGGACACTTTTACATTTACTTCACTACATTCCGAAATAAAAGAATGTACTTTTTACTCCATACATTTTCCGTGGCAGCCAAAAGTACTGGTTACATTTTGACAGGAAAATTGTCCAATTCACACACTTATTAAGAGAACATCCCTGGTCATCCCTACTGCATCTGATTTGGCGGACTCACTAAACACAAACGCTTTGTCTATAAATTGTCTGAGTGTTGGAGTGTGCCCCTGGCAATAAAAAAAACATAAAACTGGTGCAGTCTGGTTTGCTTAAATATAAGGAATTTTAAATGATTTACACTTCATCTTTTACTTTTGATACTTAAGTATATTTAAAACCAAATACTTTTAGACTTTTACTCAAGTAGTATTTTACTGGGTGACTTTCACTTTAACTTTAGTCATTTTCTATTAACGTATCTTTACTTTTACTCAAGTATGACAATTGAGTACTTTTTCTACCACTGCTGCTGGTAAAGTGTGCATTTGCCCATCAGTGGCGAGTGCTAGCAACAAGATCAGCTGCTGTACTGTTTAGTACTGTCCAATGTTTCCCAACATTCCCCAAATTGTGAGCCTGCACTGATTGACTGAAGTATTGTCTCTTTCTTTAATGTTCATACAAGAGCATCATTGTTAGCTTCTACTATGGAGTAGTCTACATTTTAACAATATGGATTATATGGAGGATTATGAAGGTGAATAGAAGGAAACCTACTGCTATCTCAGTATCCCTAGTTTCAAGAACTAAATGAGCGGATGTAGGCCAACTGTATTATTCAAATCAGTTGGGAGGGACCTTTATAAACATGCCTTCAATGCCTTGAAAACCCAATGCATTATTTATGCGCATCACTAAAAATAATTTGGTGTATTTTTGCAATAGTGGGTTGTTTAGTAAGAGTGTATTTTGTAACGCACGTTGTGCTGCCTCAGTACTGCACTATTGAGTGACATTAGGTTTTAAACATCAAAACAAGTCAAGTCCATCTCTCTATCATAACAAAATGTTCATGAGAAAAACTATTCAGTCCAATATCTGGTTGTGGTTTTAGATATGCATAGCCAATGTGGTATGAGTTACCTATAATACAAGAGCAGCCTATTCATTCCCTTTAAGTCAAATAAACTATGCCAGTGACACTATATGACAAATGCTGGTCTATTTGACACTGTATAGCAACAATGTTGCCAGACGTTCCAAATCATTGTCTACAATGTTACAATGTTCTCGCTCTGAAAGTGCATGGCCATAATGTCGCACGAGATAGTATAATTGTTGCAAGAATGCACTTTAGAATGTAGCTGATCATTATAGTCAATTACTCGAAAATTACTTGATTATTTAATTCAGTTCTCTATAGGCTATCTGACTGTCATCAAGTGAGTAGGTCTATGATGTTGTGATGAATGTATAGTTTCCAAGAATTTCTAACATTAGCTGCTCGTCCGGACAAGTCACGACAATAGCCTATATGTATAAAGATTACAACTGACCAACCGCAACATAGTTGTTTTTACATTCTAAGCGCATGCAGCTCAAAACAAACATGAAAACGGATATTTCAATAGGATTTGGTTCGAAGTGAACCCGCGAAGGTGTAACCTGATCACTGCAAAAAAAATCCTTAGCCTGCAGCCATATAGATTCTGACCCATAAATGATTCACACGCATAAATACGCCGTAGGCATATTGATCCGGTCCGTATTAGCCTACTGATCGATCCATTGAAAAGTGTACTGCCGTGTCTGTCTAGCCTACCTAGAACTGGGGGCACGCAGGCCTTTCCCTTTCACGGATGTGCTGTGATATATGTATCGTCTACCTGCTGAATAACCTTACAAGACAACATTGAACGAGCATGTCAACAACAGCAGAAGAACAAAGGGCATACAGTATTTTGAATCATTCGTGGGGCTACATCTCATCTGGGAATGGGAATCAAACCGAGTAGCTGGCAGCACAACACTGTCCGTGTAGCCATGCATGGCTTTGAATCCCCTTTGATTTAAGAAAAAATTAACCCATATGAAGCTCAACACATCTGTAGGTTAGTTGACGACAGTTGTTTTATGTCAATAACACCCTAAATTAATCATATATGCCAGGCTACAGACAGGTGGTTATGAAATGATCATTTGACAAAAGATGAGCAAGCAAGATAGCCTATATCCTATGAAGTCTGTCTCACAAACATGGCACCTATATGATTAGCCCTATTGTTCATATCGATCACTAGCAGACTGGTTGAGTCTAAAGCCTATAGGTGTTATGGAGACATTTGTCCTGGGCCAGTGGTGAAAAGCCTAAATTCCATGTTAGACCTATATTGCTAAAGAGTGGGCATGCAGTTTCACAAAGCAATAGGCTACAACACTAGACTGTCACTTACCATCAATAGATGCTGTAGGAGATAGGAACTCCAAACTGAGCAGACATCCCACGAAGAACAACCTCATTGCCAACACCTTTGCAATGCCAGATGTCATTGCTTTTTTAATATATATAAAATACCGGATATAAGGTTGGCTAGAATTCTAAGATCAAAGAATATATTCAAACACCTCATCCGAACACCTCGAATGGTCCGGTGCGATTGTCCGTTCTCTTTGCGCCCTGCAACCACGCACTGAGAATAGCTAAGGTAGCTTCACTGGCAGCAGTAGGCAATGGATACAAATGTAGAAACATTGAAAGGCTTGCTACAACCTAGTGAGCCTACGAGTTGTTCTCATGCAGTCATGTATATGTAGTATACAGTATCAGCATGCGTGATCCATATAAACCGACACACTATTTTTCAAATTAAAATATATTGTGAACACAATGTGGCTTCACCATTCATTTAGAAATGTCCCACTAGTTCACAATCTCCTCGGATTTCCGTCACTGCGGCAGTGTTGAAAATAACCCATGCCATAAAATAAAAAATAAAAGCGCCTTTTTCTTTGGGAGCTCCACCGCCTCTGTTACTGGTGGTTACAACACGTTGAGTGGATGGCGGTGAGTCTGAAGCGCCAACACACACAGCACTCTGGAACCAGTGGATGACGTCACCAATTCAATTCTTAAAGAAAATCGAAAAACTACGCGGCAAGCTCCCTTTACGCAAGCGCGGAGACGCTTTTCAGCGCATTAAACTGTAGGCCAATGTAGGCCAATGTGTAGGCCAACTGCAGAAAACAACTGTCCTTGTGCCAATATGGTTGGTGTATGTAGGGGCGCCCCTACACCAACCATATTGGCACAAGGACAGTTGTTTTCTGCAGTTTCAATTTGATTGACAAGTGTACACCCTCAAATCTGTCTGTCATTAGAGTTGAACAGGTCCGAAATATTATAACACATTGGCCTACTGTATATAACACAGAACTTATTTAACGTCCTTATTTTAAAACATTTTGTTTTGAATATAGCACATCCTTCCTCTCTGGAACCCTGGCTGGGACACGTCTCATGATGTCATCTGTCATCATAGTAACATCGATTGCTGATGCTATGTTTGTGCCATTGAGAAGTTTTGAAGCCACGGGTCGGCCATATTGGCAGTGGCACTCCCCTGTAGGAGCAGTACTCCATAGGAATGAATGGAATTCTATAGTATTTCAATTAAATGTAGTACAACCCACTACAACAACAAAAAATATTTAAATACATGTAATTTTGTCCTTTAATTGAAATAAAATAGAATTCCATTAATTCCTATGGAGGACTCTGCATACTCTCAACTGCCAATATATAGCATCAGTAATCCAGGGTTTATATACATAATTGAACCCAGTCCACTACATTTCTCAGGAGAGAACCTCCTCTTGTGGTAAATGAAGGACATGGCATTTAACTCAACAGTAGTCGCACAGAGTTTTCCTAGTAGGCACATCGCAATAGTCTAACATGGCAACATCTCATAATAACTGTAGAGGATATGGGCTGGAGGGAAAATGAATGCAAAAAAATAAATACAGCTTTTTAGGCAAATGTACTGAACAATAACTTTAAGCAATGCAATTCATATGCATAGAATAGCCTATGAGTTAGGCTATAAAATAGCTTACACATTTCATTGACTATAGACAAAGTCAATGAAAGACCCAGCCATAGCCAAACTGCACATAAAAAATGGACTCTGGACTCTGACTTAAAACCTGACTTCATGATCAAATCATCTGTGACATATGGATTCTCATCCTATGAATGTCAGCTCAGTTCACAATGCTGCATGGTAAAAAGCTCTGTTTTCTACCCAAAGCAGTGGAGTTGTATTATGGCTTTGTTTCCAAAGTGAGTCCCAAATGGCACCCTATTTCGTATAGTGCACTGCTTTGACCAGTTCCCTGTCACAGGGATTCCTATCATAAGGATATCTTAGGGCCCTGGTCAAATGTAGTGCAATACTGTACATAGGGAATAGGGTGCCAGTTGGGAAGCAGACAAGGCTTGGGGTAGTAGAGGAAGATGTTTTCCATCTGGAGCAGTAAGACAATGAAACTGTCTGTGACCCCTCAGAGAGAGACAGAGATTTGAGGCTGGCTTAAATCTCTCTTAAATCTCTCTTAAATCTCCCCTCTCTCTTAAATCTCTCTCTCTTTCCTCCCTCTCTCTCGCTCTCTCTCCGTACTCCCTCCCTCCCCCTCCCTCCCTCAGTCTAGTGTGAAGACTGATACTTAAGAAGAATGTGAGTGACATAGTCGGGGGGAGGGTCCTCTAGCTTTCTCATCCAATGGGTTTTGAGAAGGAGACGAGGAGCGAGGAGTATGCAATTAAGATTCTCCCTATGAGTCTAAAACACATAGACGGTTTGTCAAAACATATATCAATCTAACAAACTTTGGCCCATTCATAATCCATTATCATGGACTTAGAAAACATAGAGAGGGATTTGGTGTGGTTTCAAAGGCCTGAGGCGAGAGGGGAAGTCCGAGTACAAACAAAGATCCTATCTAGATCCCCCTCTGAGAGAATTTATATCCCAAAGGGCACCCTATTCCCTATATCGTGCTCTGGTCAAAAGTAGTGAACTATGTATGGAATAAGGAGCCATTTGGGAAGCAGACAATATAAGGCTGATTCCTACTGTTGTAAGCAACTATTACAAATAAGCAACTATTACAAATATGGAGTGTTGGGGATATGGGGATTTGGATACATAGAGCACAGTACATTCAACCCAGAGAGGCATACAAAGGACAGATCATCCACAACACACATCTTTTGTATGCCTTCAGTGATGACTTCTGTGCACAGGGATTGACCTGGCTTGTTGCTATAGTCAAACTACAATATGAAACTTCAAAGTACATGACTCAAAAAGGTACTTCTATCGCGACCTTACATGATATCATGCCTTCTGTTGGGTTTTAGATAGACAGCTTATAGTAGTTGATTTTAGAATGATCTAACCCTTCCAGACCTGTAGAGGGCACTGAACACTGAACATGGTGTAAATGGAATGCCTGTTGTAGTATAGAGTTAGACTTTCAATGTACTCTATATCAAGTATCAAGATAAACTCAGCAAAAAAAGAAACGTCCCTTTGTCAGGACACTGTCTTTCAAAGATAATTCGTAAAAATCCAAATAACTTCACAGATCTTCATTGTAAAGGGTTTAAACACTGTTTCCCATGCTTGTTCAATGAACCATAAACAATTAATGAACATGCACCTGTGGAACGGTCGTTAAGACACTAACAGCTTACAGACAGTAGGCAATTAAGGTCACAGTTATGAAAACGTAGGACACTAAAGAGGCCTTTCTACTGACTCTGAAAACACCAAAAGAAAGATGCCCAGGGTCCCTGCTCATCTGTGTGAACGTGCCTTAGGCATGCTGCAAGGAGGCATGAGGACTACAGATGTGGCCAGGGCAATACATTTAAATATCCGTACTGTGAGACGCCTAAGACAGCGCTACAGGGAGACAGGACGGACAGCTGATCGTCCTCGCAGTGGCAGACCACGTGTAACAACACCTGCACAGGATCAGTACGTCCAAACATCACACCTGCGGGACAGGTACAGGATGGCAACAACAACTGCCCGAGTTACACCAGGAACGCACAATCCCTCCATCAGTGCTCAGTCTGTCCACAATAGGCTGAGAGAGGCTGGACTGAGGGCTTGTAGGCCTGTTGCAAGGCAGGTCCTCACCAGACGTCACCGGCAACAATGTGGCCTATGGGCACAAATCCAATGTCGCTGGACCAGACAGGACTGGCAAAAAGTGCTCTTCACTGACGAGTCGCGGTTTGGTCTCACCAGGGGTGATTGTCGGACTCGCGTTTGTCGTTGAAGGAATGAGCGTTACACCGAGGCCTGTACTCTGGAGCGGGATCGATTTGGAGGTGGAGGGTCCGTCATGGTCTGGGGCAGTGTGTCACAGCATCATCGGACTCAGCTTGTTGTCATTGCAGGCAATCTCAACGCTGTACGTTACAGGGGAGACATCCTCCCCTCTCATGTGGTACCCTTCCTGCAGGCACATCCTGACATGACCCTCCAGCATGACAATGCCACCAGCCATACTGCTCATTCTGTGCGTGATTTCCTGCAAGACAGGAATGTCAGTGTTCTGTCATGGCCAGCGAAGGGCCCGGATCACAATCCCATTGAGCACGTCTGGGACCTGTTGGATCTGAGGGTGAGGGCTAGGGCCATTCCCCCCAGAAATGTCCGGAAACTTGCAGGTGTCTTGGTGGAAGAGTGGGGTAGCATCTCATAGTAAGAACTGGCAAATCTGGTGCAGTCCATGAGGAGGATGCACTGCAGTACTTAATGCAGCTGGTGGCCACACCAGATACTGACTGTTACTTTTGATTTTGACCTCCCCTTTGTTCAGGAACACATTATACCATTTCTGTTAGTCACATGTATGTGGAACTTGTTCAGTTTATGTCTCAGTTGTTGAATCTTGTTATGTTCTTACACATATTTACACATGTTAAGTTTGCTGAAAATAAACGCAGTTGACAGTGAGAGGACTTTTTTTTTTTGCTGAATGTACACTGCTCAAAAAAATAAAGGGAACACTTAAACAACACAATGTAACTCCAAGTCAATCACACTTCTGTGAAATCAAACTGTCCACTTAGGAAGCAACACTGATTGACAATAAATTTCACATGCTGTTGTGCAAATGGAATAGACAAAAGGTGGAAATTATAGGCAATTAGCAAGACACCCCCAAAAAAGGAGTGATTCTGCAGGTGGTGACCACAGACCACTTCTCATTTCCTATGCTTCCTGGCTGATGTTTTGGTCACTTTTGAATGCTGGCGGTGCTCTCACTCTAGTGGTAGCATGAGACGGAGTCTACAACCCACACAAGTGGCTCAGGTAGTGCAGTTCATCCAGGATGGCACATCAATGCGAGCTGTGGCAAAAAGGTTTGCTGTGTCTGTCAGCGTAGTGTCCAGAGCATGGAGGCGCTACCAGGAGACAGGCCAGTACATCAGGAGACGTGGAGGAGGCCGTAGGAGGGCAACAACCCAGCAGCAGGACCGCTACCTCCGCCTTTGTGCAGGGAGGTGCACTGCCAGCGCCCTGCAAAATGACCTCCAGCAGGCCACAAATGTGCATGTGTGAAAACACCTCTACTCGCGTTGGCTAGCCACTTTAATAAATGGAACACTAGTCACTTTAATAATGTTTACATATTTTGCATTACTCATCTCATATGTATATTCTGTATTCTATTCTATTCTACTGTATCTTAGTCTATGCCGCTCTGACATTGCTCGTTCATATATTTATATATTCTTAATTCCATTCCTTTTCTTAGACTTGTGTGTATTGTGTATATGTTGTGTAATTGTTAGATATTACTTGTTACATATTACTGCACTGTTGGAGCTAGAAACACAAGCATTTCGCTACACCTGCAATAACATCTGCTAAACATGTGTATGTGACCAATAAAGTTTGATTTGATTTGATTCCTACTTCTATCCACATTATTCTTCTTAAAATTCTGGGGTGGCAGCGTAGCCTAGTGGTTAGAGCGTTGGACTAATAACCGAAAGGTTGCAAGATTGAATCACCGAGCTGACAAGGTACAAATCTATCGTTCTGCCCTTGAACAAGGCAGTTCAAGGGCAGAACATTGTTCCTAGGCCGTCATTGAAAATAAGAATTTGTTCTTAACTGACTTGCCTAGTAAAATAAAATTATTTTTTAAATTCTTCATGCTCTGTTGGTTGTTGATCATTGCTAGACAGCCATGTTCAAGTCTTGCCATAGATTTTCAAGCCGATTTAAGTAAAACTGTAACTAGGCCACTCAGGAACATTCAGTGTTGTCTCTTGGTAAGCAACTCCACTGTATATTTGGCCTTGTGTTTTAGGTTATTGTCCTGCTGAAATATTAATTTGTCTCTCCCAGTGTCTGTTGGAAAGCAGGTTTTCCTCTAGGATTTTGCCTGTGCTTAGCTTAATTCCGTTTCTTTTTATCCTAAAAAACTCCCTAGTCCTTGCCGATGACAAGCATACCCATAACATGATGCAGCCACCACCATGCTTGAAAATATGAGCGGTACTCAATAATGTGTTGTGTTGGATTTGCCCCAAACAATGCTTTGTATTCAGGACATTTCATTGCCATATTTTTAGCAGTTTAACTTTAGTGCCTTATTGCAAACAGGATGCATGTTTTGGAATATTTTTTATTCTGTACAGGCTTCCTGCTTTTCACGGTCATTTAGGTTTGTATTGTGGAGTAACTACAATGTTGTTGATCCATCTTCAGTTTTCTCCTATCACTGCCATTAAACTCTGTTTTAAAGTCAACTTTGGTGTCATGGTGAAATCCCTGAGCGGTTTCCTTCCTCCCCAGCAACTGAGTAAGAGGTAGTGGCAGTGGCGACCCATCATTCAGGGTTTTTGGGTCTGTTTTGCATGTTATTTTGGCATTAATACATGTCACATATAAGTTTGCAAACGATGTTAAAACAAATCATTGAGTTAATAAAGCCGCATACAAACATTGTGCTTTTTGCTTTCTTGGGCAAGGCAGCTCCAAAAGACAGGTGTTTCAGCCTAGCTCAGTGCTATCTGTGGTGGGGCAGCCAGTGCAAAATACAATGTGTAGGGGTTGGTAACGTTCTCTAGTTGCGCGGTGATTGGCTCAGTGTTCTGTCACTCATGGGGACACTACGTCGCTGAAAAATCTACAGGGAGTGTAAGAAAATGGAAGTCCCTTGGGTGCTGCTGTAACCGATGTGAAATGGCTATCTAGTTAGCGGTGGTGCGCACTAATAGCCTTTCAATCGGTGACGTCACTCGCTTTGAGACCTTGAAGTAGTGGTTCCCCTCGCCCCGACACGGGCGCGAACCAGGGACCCTCTGCACACATCAACAACTGACACCCACGAAGCGTCGTTACCCATCGCTCCACAAAAGCCGCAGCCCTTGCAGAGCAAGGGGAAACCCTACTTCAGGTCTCAGAGCAAGTGACGTAACTGATTGAAATGCTACTAGCGCGTACCCGCTAACTAGCTAGCCATTTCACATCCGTTACACTAGACAAGCAGTATTCACGATGAATCAAGTCGACAATCTACTGGCAAATCCTTTCCAGCCTTGTCATATGAAGATAAATTATAGATAGAACGTATCGGTGCTCATCAGCCATTGAACATAAACATTACATAACAAGTTGGAAATCACAAATTCAACAATGAGTGGTTTGGAAGGAACAGTGGCACACTGCAAGTGTTGCAAAGCAATCACTAGCCTGCTATTCAGTGGAGAGGGTGTGTGGTCCAAGTCTGGGTTTAAGGGTCTCTTTTCCAAGCTTAAAAGGATAAACATTCACATGTGGTAGCAGTTGATGTTATTCTTTAATAGCACAGACCCCAAAGCAAATCAGGAGGAGGAAAGTAGGTTAATTCAAATAGGATAAATCATAGATGTTATGCTGAGAGGTAGATGGCAGATGTTCATGCTCCCCTGTCCTCAGTGATTCTCTCTCAGTGATTCTCCCCTATCCTCAGTGATACTCTCTCAGTGATGCTCCCCTGTCCTCAGTGATTCTCCCCACAGAACAAATGAACAGGCTGTAGTTTATAACCCAGCCCTAGCCTGTGGTTGACCAATTAGAATTCTTTGCAATAAAACTGTGCCAATGGCCAAATAACAAGCATCCTATTTCAGACTCAATATATAGACAAATTCCTCCCATGTCTCTGCATTAATGCCCTATTACAGAAAAAAACACTATTTCCATTGATGGTTAGTACTCCATTGATTTTTAGTCTTCTGTCTCTGCGTTGTGTATTTATCTTCAAAATATTCTTATACTCCCCCTAGACCATTTAAAAAATAAATATACTTAAAATATATTTTAAGAAAACAATTGAAAACATGAAAAAATAGACAGTCTAAAAAACATTAGCAGTAAGCATAAAATAATTCTATAAAACACAAAGGGCATATTCTACTTGCTTTTACAATAAGAAATATTTTTCAAACAAAGTTATAGAAAATAAGTATTAGCAGGTGTAATGATGATGTCTCTTATGGTTCCTACCACATCCTGTATTAGGAGGAAGCTCACAAATAAATAAAAGTGACCAGCTCCTCCAAATCGGTATCAGTCCCCCATAAATAACTATTAGAAATGATGTTCTGACAGTGTGCCAGTAGTGAGGAATTCTTCCGTTCCACTGGTTGCACTTCACCGGTGATCTTGTATCGTTTCAGGTACAGTCCTTGAATCGAAGGATATTGCTTCAGCTTCAGACTGTAGATTCTCATAACCTGTAACGAAGGAAACTAAAAAGTGAACGCAACATGTTCTGGTTTCAAGAGAAATTGATATTTCATATAGATTTCCCTAAGTTAGCATGTCCCAATTTTCAGGAAAAAGTTGGACATTTCACCTAGATATCCCTAATATGATGACTGCAATGTACAACATAGAAGCTTATCAGGTTCTGATCATCTTACTATGCTTCTTCACCCGAGATTGGCCCCCGATTGCTAATCAATCAGTTCTTTATTCTCCAGGATCCGCTTTGTCATCAAAATGGACAACTTTGCAATGAGTGACATATATCCATTGTGATTTTCCCTGGACTTTTACTGCTGACCTCGTTATGAGAAAATCTTGATAAGGACCTTCCTATTTTGGCCCTAATGTGTCTGTTACATATTTTTTACCATCACCCACTGTCCTGGTACTACGTCATGTCCCCCCTCGGGACTTATTTCCCTGGCCTCTTTTACTTGTCTGTCTGCTTCCCCTACTGCATTAGTGACTTGAATGCAATAGTTAAGCATTGTGTCACTCATAAAGTAAACGTCTGCTTTTCTCAAGTCTAACGTATCTGGTAGTGGCATGGGTTGACCTGTGACAATCTCATACGGACTCAATCCTGTGGTTGTATTATGTGTTGCCCGTATAATACATAATATGGTAGTGTCGTGTCTTTGCTATCGTTAAATTGAAGACTTATAGTTTTTATCATAGATTCCTGTAATTAGGGCTTACGCTATCACTTGAGTAATAACGTAATTAATTAACTATGAATTCGAGGGCACCAGGGAAAGTTATTAGATTACAAAGTTATAATTTCCCAATATAACCTTTCAGATATTTTCATATCTGATCAATAGTCTTCTGATTAATGATTTATTTACTGTACCTCACGTCAGTCTCATTCCAAACGTCGTAAATCGTTGATTATCTGCACGAACCCAGTCTTCACTATGAGTCATCCATACATCAATTGTCTTAAATCATTTATTTATTACTAACTAATTAATTCACAGAAATGCATAAACAAGCAAACAAACTTAAAATAGTTACATGAAATGATGGGAGCAATATGCCCTAGTGGGCTGAACCGGCATGGCGGCTTGTTAGACAAAAGGGATGGATGGGGGGTCGATTCAGAAGTCACTACAGAGTATACTCTTTATAACAATTGACATGCTAATCCTTACACATGAACGCTCACTCATTCGGGAACAATTGCAATCAATATATATATATTTACGCTCATTGTTTGTGTCGTCTTGATCGTCGGAGAGAAGTTTGTTTTGTTGGAGCTCCTTCTGTCGTAGTTATTGTGGATTGTTCAGAGTGACATTCGTTATAGAATTCTTGTTTCGGCGGTTGTCTTTCTTCGCGTTCAATGATACCGAATTCCTAGCTGCAGACTAGTAGTCAATATCAAAGACTTGTTCTCATTCGTCTTAAGAGTTTAACCACGTGGTATGGTTAAAGATTCACCAATGGTACTTTAACCTTCTTTCTCCTCCTAATGGAGGAAAGCATGGTCTAAATGGTAATTTCTTAAAGTGGGCTTTTATTCAGATAGCAGAGAGGGGTGGTTCCATGGTCTCTGACCCAACTGGCTCAGGGGCGGTCCTTGGATTTAGTTCAAATACAACAGGGAGTTGTATTTTTCTTCATTAAACAGTTCAAAATCATATTACACAATTATACAAACATTATCATACTCACTCATTCATTTTATACAACACACAGGTGTAAACCTCATATCTGAGGTTATTATATAAACAGCGGTATGGTAATGTGGTCCCACAGTCTCTCCTGAGTTTCCCACATGGGGACAAATGGACATGTTAATAGCTAGGATCTTCACCGATCTTTACTACTTTGGCAGGAACATGAAATATGTTCGTACCTCAAGTTCTGTGAGGTGGAAGAGAATTCCTTTGTCCTGAAAGTTTACCCTCTGTCTATAATACTATTGGCCATGAGGAGATTCTCAGGAATTTACGACATCTCTCTGTGATCACCGCATGGGTTGTGGTAGGAAAGGGAGAGGCAGAGAGAGGGGGATGGGGTTTGAAGTACCCAAGCAGGCAACATCATGACAGTAGGCAATGCATCTGGCCATGCCATCCCTTCTTGATGCATCTTTGAAAGTCTCTCTTTCATAACTAAATTGATGCGTTCTACCTATCCACTAGATTGAGGATGATAAGGGCAGTGTAGTTGCCAGTCTATGTTCAGAAGGTGAGCTACAACCTGACACACTTTTCCTGTGAAATGTGTGCCTTGGTCCGGAAATCCCCATCGGGGAAGGATTTCTCGAATCAGAATTTTAGCTGTGTTGTGCAGTTCCTTTCTCAGTAGGGTAGGCTTCAACCAATCGTGAGAAACTATTAACAACGACCAGCACATCTTCATGTTCTTTACATTTGGGCAGCATGATGTAATCAAGCTGTAGATGTCTGAAGGGTCCTGGTGGGGCAGGCGCTCGTCGTGTCTGTACTTTCACTAGTCCCTTGGTGTTGTTTTCCATACAAATGTTGCAATTCACCTCAACAGCCTTAGCCTCTTTCCACACACCTGGGTTCCACAATTTGCACACAAAACGATAAACTATCTTGTCCACAACAATGTGTCCCAAAGAGTGGATCTGTGTCACCAAGTAGGGTAAGAGTGCATTTGGTGCTACACATCTCAGGTTGTATTTCCACACACCTTCTTGACTGAGTTTACATCCTGCAGCCATCCATTCCCACACTTCATCTTTTGGTGCACTGCTTTGCATATCTCTAATGTGTTGCAATGTATCCACTAATCAGTTTAGGTGACAGTGTTCTCTTGGCAGCCGCCTTGGCAGCTCTGTCAGCCAAATCATTACCTTTAGTCTCGTCTGTAAAGATTCTTCCATGTGCTTTCATTTTCAAAATTGCAACTTGTAGAGGTAACTGGAGAGCATTCAGTAGAGCCATCACCTCTGGTCCGTTCTTCAGAGGAGCTCCCAGTTATGTTATGAATCCTTTGTTTTTCCATATTTTTCCAAAATCTTGGGTAACACCAAAAGCAGACCTTGAGTCTGTGTAGATATTAGCTGTTTTCCTTCAGCTTGTTTACATGCTTCTGTTAAAGCCACTAATTCTGCAAACCTGTGCTGATGTTCCTGCAGGTAACGTGCCTGTCACTATCACATTGTCCATTGTAGTAACTGCCCAGCCTGCCATCCTCACACCCCTCTCCAAAATGCTTGAACCGTCTGTGTATAAGATAAACTCAGGGTTTACCAATGGATGACTCTTAATAAACCCATCAGAGAGCTGATCCAAAACCAACTCACAACAGTCGTGCTCAAGTAATGTGGTATCTGTAGGAAGCATCAGAGTAGCTGGATTACATGGTGTGCCACGTTGTATGATGATGTTAGGAGCCTCCACTACTTTAGTAGCAGCTATAGCTTTCTTTGCTAGCACACTGGTTCCATATCCAAAGTTCCACACTCATTTTTCTTTGTAGTCCAAATAACATCAAAGCCTAAAATAGGTTGTTCAAATGAGCCTATCCACACCCCTGCACCAATCTTCATTGGACCAATAGAAATTGATAATGGTTTGGTTGGTTTCATATCCCCCCCCCCCCCCCCCCCCACCACTCCTGTTGCTCTCATCTTCTTGCCGTGTACTGAGGACATATATGTTTTGCATATGATATGGGCAATACAGTGACTTCAGCACCCGTATCTACTAAAGAATATACTGCAAAGTTGTTAACCATCATGTTCACATACATTTTATCCAATTTCATATTTACACCAGCTGAGATGGGACGTAAGAGGGGGTCTACTAGTTTCCCTCCACAGAATCCAGCAAACTGGATGCTAAGCCGCAGAGAGTTTCTTAAATTTCTGCATCAACATTGTGTCATTGGGGCTGTTGTCTTGATTCTATTTTCCCTTAGACGGACCTTGCTTCTCCTGGCCATTCCTCATAAGAACACGTTTTCTTTTCCGACATTCTCGTTGCCAGTGACCAGAAATCCCACAATAATGACAAACACCAGGTTTCTCTTCTGCTGAACGAATAATGTTGTTGGTTTCACTCGGAACCTGCACAACTCTGATAACAGACGGTTTATTATGTTGATTGATGTCTCTGTCCAGTAGTGACAACCTGTCGATGATGTCCCCGTAGTTTTGTCTCTCCCAGTCATTAGTTGTGGGAAAAAAAGTTTTCCGCAAATCATCATGTATGGATTGCATCAGCTGATGAGTGATTGCCCCCTTTTTGGAGGAATTGAGTGTATCTTCATCTTTCATGTCAGGTAACCCACTGTGTCTAACCATCTCTGCTCTAAACCTTTCTTCAAATTCAACAAACGGTTTGTTTGGTTTTTCTCTCACCAATTGGTCGTTGCATTGGTCGGACCCTTAAGGAAAACATGTATGGCTCTCCATCCATCGGCCACATCTTGCTCTTCACCACCCACAGCTCTATAAACCTTTTCTTCAAGTACACCATGTTCACGGTTGTTCAAAACAAAGGTTAATAACTGTAACCCATCATAAGGATGTAGATTGTAGAGTTTCTTATAACGCTTCAAATGGTCCCACGTCTTCATACCCACTTCTCGGAGATGTTTCAAAGTTTTCGACCGTTCATCCAACTGTTTTGGAGATGCTGATTTATGTGTGATTACTGTCACCGGTGGGTTTGTTTTTACCACATTTTACAGCCAGTGTTCTGGTTGGCCTAAGACATCGTTCGTCACCGCTGTCAGTATCTGTTCACTCAAAACCAGGAAGTGCTGACCAGATGCTTGAAACCCGATCATCCTTGCGCAACTCAGCCTGAGGGTTGATTGAAGGAACAAAGGGTCCTCCACATGTTGGAGACAAGTCTGTTTTTATGAACCTTGCCTGTAATTGTTGAATTTCTTCTTTCAAGGTTTTGATCTGTCCACCAAGAGTTTCCAAAATGTCTTTATCTCTCTGCAATGTCTGATCATGATTCTCCAGAAATAATTTCGCATCCCGTTTTCTTACTTTGGCTAATACAGTTAAAGACCATTGTGTCTTTGTCAAGGAATTAGACATTCTCTGCACTTTTCCCCAAGCTTTTTATATATCAGATAGATTCCATATTCCATCTTTGTCAACAATGACAGAATATGTTTTTTATTATCTCTTGCCTACACTCCCCTACATTGAAATGGTTCTTCATATGACTAGACAATGAATTTAAAATATTTTTCATGCTCACATCCGGAGGAGCTGTTTCGCACTTTTCCAGAGTGGTTTTCTCACTCAACAATGGCATTATATTAACTTCAAAAGTTGTATGAAGTCCTGACATTTAATCCTAGTAAAAATTCCCTGTCTTAGGTCAGTTAGGATCACCACTTTATTTTAAGAATGTGAAATGTCAGAATAATAGTAGAGAGTATTCTTTATTTCAGCTTTTATTTCTTTCATCACATTCCCAGTGGGTCAGAAGTTTACATACACTCAATTAGTATTTGGTAGCATTGCCTTTAAATTGTTTAACTTGGGTCAAACATTTCGGGTAGCCTTCCACAAGCTTTCCACAATAAGTTGGGTGAATTATGGCCCATTCATCCTGACAGAGCTGGTGTAACTGAATCAGGTTTGTAGGCCTCCTTGCTCGCACATGCTTTTTCAGTTCTGCCCACAAATGTTCTATAAGATTGAGGTCAGGGCTTTGTGATGGCCACTCCAATACCTTGACTTTGTTGTCCTTAAGCCATTTTGCCACAACTTTGGAAGTTTGCTTGGGGTCGTTGTCCATTTGGAAGACCCATTTGCGACCAAGCTTTAACTTCCTGACTGATGTCTTGAGATGTTGCTTCAATATAGCCACATCATTTTCCTCCCTCATGATGCAATCTATTTTGTGAAGTGCACCAGTCCCTCCTGCGGCAAAGCACCCCACAACATGATGCTGCCACCCCCATGTTTCACGGTTGGGATGGTGTTCTTCGGCTTGCAAGCCTACCCCTTTTTCCTCCAAACATAACGATGGTCATTATGGCCAAACAGTTCTATTTTTGTTTCATCAGACCAGAGGCCATTTCTCCAAAAAGTACGATCTTTGTCCCCATGTGCAGTTGCAAACCGTAGTCTGGCTTTTTAATGGTGGTTTTGGAGCAGTGGCTTCTTCCTTGCTGAGCGGCCTTTCAAGTTATGTCGATATAGGACTCGTTTTACTGTGGATATAGATACTTTGTACCGGTTTCCTCCAGCATCTTTACAAGGTCCTTTGCTGTTGTTCTGGGATTGATTTGCACTTTTTGCACCAAAGTACGTTCATCTCTAGGAGACAGAACGCGTCTCATTCCTGAGCGGTATGACGGCTGCCTGGTTCCATGGTGTTTATACTTGCGTCTATTGTTTGTACAGATGAACGTGGTACCTTCAGGCGTTTGGAAATTGCTCCCAAGAATGAGCCAGACTTGTGGAGGTCTACAATTTTTTTCTGAGGTCTTGGCTGATTTCTTTTGATTTTCCCATGATGTCAAACAAAGAGGCACTGAGTTTGAAGGTAAGCCTTGAAATGCATCCACAGGTACACCTCCAATTGACTCAAATTATGTCAATTCGCCTATAAGAAGCTTCTAAAGCCATGACATAATTTTCTGGAATTTTCCAAGCTGTTTAAAGGCACAGTCAACTTAGTGTATGTAAACTTCAGACCCACTGGAATTGTGATACAGTGAATTATAAGTGAAATAATCTTTCTAAACAATTGTTGGAAAAATTACTTGTGACATGCACAAAGTAGATGTCCTAACCGACTTTCCAAAACTATAGTTAGTTAACAAGAAATGTGTGGAGTGGTTGAAAAACGAGTTTTAATGACTCCAACCTAAGTGTATGTGAACTTCCTACTTCAACTGTATATATATATATATAACCCCTTTTGAGGACTCAAATCTCTTCTAGAACACAAATTGTTTCTGTAGGGCCTGGATACCCAACTTATGTTCACTTCAAAAACTTACATTATCCACACTTATAAAAATTGCTACTCAACTAGCAACTCACTTCTATGCAACAAGAAGGTTTCACAAAAAGAAAGGACTCTAACCTTTTAATAGAGAAAGGACTCAAACCTTTTAATAGAGGACTTGAACCCCTATAATAGAGAACAAATAAAACAGTGGACTCTAACCTTATACATCACTGGATTTAACAAAAGCCCTCAACCCTTATATAGAGGACTCAACCTCCTATACATCACAGATATGTATCACTCATTCCATGCACTTATATTAACCTGATTTGGATATTTTAAAATTATATTGGACTAGACTCACCCAGCACTTCTGCCATCAATCAGGAGATTAAGAGTTGACTCTCCCAAAGTGGGTTGTGCTCAGCCTTCTCTCTTTCTTCTGGATCAACACACAGTTTAGTTTTTCTTGTTGTTCAGACCAATTCTTCCAGGTCACGACACCAAATGTTAGCAGTTGATGTTATTCTTTAAGAGCACAGACCCCAAAGCAAATCAGGAGGAGGAAAATAGGTTTATTCAAATAGGATAAATCATAGATGTTATGCTGAGAGGTAGATGGCAGATGTTCATGCTCCCCTGTCCTCAGTGATTCTCTCTCAGTGATTCTCCCCACAGAACAAATGAACAGGATGTAGTTTATAACCCAGCCCTAGCCTGTGGTTGACCAATTAGAATTCTTTGCAATAAAACTGTGCCAATGGCCAAATAACAAGTATCCTATTTCAGACTCAATATATAGACAAATTCCTCCCACGTCTCCGCATTAATCACGTCTTACAGAAAAAAACACTATTTCCATTGATGGTTAGTACTCCATTGACTTTTAGTCTTCTGTCTCTGCGTTGTGTATTTATCTTCAAAATATTCTTATAAGTGCAACACGATGGGTCAGAAAATGTTGAATACATTGACCATGCTGTCAATCCAACTTTCAAAACAACTGGAAACTCTGAACTGGGAAATCTCAGACTTCAGTTTGAGACAACTGGGAACTCTGAAAAAAACTAGCTCTGACTGGAAAAATACGTTTTGAACAGTCATCCAACTCGGAATTCCAAGTTGGGAACTCGGCCCTCTTTCTTGAGCTCCGACCTGAAGATCACAGACGTCATGATTCAACCTTTTTTCCCGAGGTCCCAGTTGTCTTGAAAGCACCATAAATCCAGAGAATGCCAGATTTTGATGATAAAGTTTCATGACAAAATGTACCCACAAGAAGGACCGTGCGCCACCTTCCTACTCAAGTGAGTACAGAACAACAAGCTGAGTCCAAAAATGTATTGTATGCTGCTGCATAAATGATGTAATATGCCACGGAGAGGGTGGTAGGGAGAAGTCTTTCTGCTGGTGGGTGCATGCTCTACATTCCTCAGGTGTTGTCAGCCTGCTAAATAATTACCTCAGTGATAACAGCAGACTCCTTTTACCAGGCTAGATACCTGCAAGACAAACACACACACGTACACGCACACGCACCCGCACCCGCACACGCACACACACACACACACACACACACACACACACACACACACACACACACACACACACACACACACACACACACAGAGACTCCCTTCACTAGCTAAAGCTACCTAGAAGACAGCCTAGTGAAAGCAGCTCAGGAGATAACTTAGATACATTGAATAAAAATATAAACGCAACATGTAAAGTGTTGGTCCCATGTTTCATGAGCTGAAATAAAAGATCCCATACATTTTGCATATGCACAAAAAGCTTATTTCTCTCCAATTTTGTGAATACATTAGTTTACATCCCTGTTATTGAACATTTCTCATTTGCCAAGATAATCCATCCACCTGACAGGTGTGGCATATCAAGTAGCTGATCAAACAGCATGATCATTATACAGGTGCATCTTGTGCTGGGGACAGTAAATGCTACAGATGTCTCAAGTTTTGAGGGAGCGTGCAATTGGCATGCTGATTGCAGGAAACTCCACCTGAGCTGTTGCCAGAAAATTGAATGTACGTTTTTCTACCCTAAGCCGCCTCCATCTGTTTTAGAGAATTTGACAGTACCCTCACAACCGCAGACCACGTGTAACCACGCCAGCCCAGGTGTAATGCATCTGTGTGTAGCTGGTGAGATGAGTCAGGCGCAGGACAGCAGATATGAGTAATGAAAGCAATTTTACTCAATAATATAACAATACACATCGTATAAATACAAGGCCACAAATACGCACCGAAATACAATAAATAATTACTCACAAACAAACATGGGGGAACAGAGGGTTAAATAATGAACAAGTAATTGGGGAATTGAAACCAGATGTGTAAGACAAAGACAAAACAAATGGAAAATGAAAAGTGGATTGGCGATGGCTAGAGGGCCGGTGACATCGACCGCCGAACAAGGAGAGGGACCGACTTCGGCGGAAGTCGTGACACTCACTGTGGTGGCGGTCGGCGCTCGCCTTCTGCCGCCTCACGGCCCGTTGCAGGTGCACATGGGCGGCGTCCCAGGTCTCCTCCGAGCGCTTAAACCATTTGTCCACCGCAGGAGCTTCAATCTGGCTCTGATGCCAAGGTGCCAGAACCGGCTGATACCCCAGTACGCACTGGAAGGGAGAGAGGTTAGTGGAGGAGTGGCAGAGTGAGTTTTGGGCCATATCTGCCCAGGGGATGAACGCCGCCCACTCCCCCGGCCGGTCCTGGCCGCAGAAACCTACCCACATCCTGGTTTACTCTCTCCACCTGCCCGTTACTCTCGGGGTGAAAACCTGAGGTGAGGCTGACCGAGACCCCCAGACGCTCCATGAACGCTCTCCAGACCCTGGACGTGAACTGGGGACCCCGATCAGAGACTATGTCCTCAGGCACCCCGTAGTGCTGGAAGACGTGAGTGAACAGGGCCTCCGCAGTCTGTAGGGCCGTAGGGAGACCGGGCAAAGGGAGGAGACGGCAGGACTTAGAAAACCGATCCACAATGACCAGGATCGTGGTGTTGCCCTGTGAGGGAGGAAGATCCGTCAGGAAGTCCACCGACAGGTGCGACCACGGCCGTTGTGGAACGGGTAGGGGTTGTAACTTCCCTCTGGGCAGGTGCCTGGGAGCCTTGCACTGGGCGCACACCGAGCAGGAGGAAACATAAACCCTCACGTTCTTGGCCAAGGTGGCCACCAGTACTTCCCACTAAGGCAAAGCACCATCCGATCGATGCCAGGGTGACCAGAGGAGGGTGACGTGTGGCCCCAATAGATCAAATGATTGCGGACAGCAGACGGAACATACAGGCGCATAGCTGGACACTGGGGGGGAGTGGGCTCTGTGCGTAACGCCCGCGTCCAGCTCCCACACCACCGGTGCCACCAGGCAAGAGACCGGAAGTATGGGAGTATGATCCATGGACCGCTCCTCTGTGTCATACATCCGGGACAGTGCGTCTGCCTTAGCGTTCTGGGAACCTGGTCTGTAGGACAGAGTGAAAACAAAATGGGTAAATAACATTGCCCACCTTGCCTGGCGAGGATTCAGTCTCCTCGCCGCCCGGATGTACTCCAGATTGCAGTGGTCAATCCAGATGAGAAAAGGGTGTTTAGCCCCCTCAAGCCAATGGCTCCACACCTTCAGAGCCTTGACAACAGCCAACAGCTCCCGGTCGCCCACATCATAGTTTCGCTCCGCCGGGCTGAGCTTCTTCAAAAAGAAAGCACAGGGGCGGAGCTTTGGTGGCGTGCCCGAGCGCTGAGAGAGCACGGCTCCTATCCCAGCCTCGGACGCGTCCACCTCCACTATGAACGCCAAAGAGGGATCCGGATGAGCCAGCACGGGAGCCAAGGTAAACAGAGCCTTCAGGTGACCAAAAGCCCTGTCCGCCTCAGCCGACCACTGCAGCCGCACCGGTCCCCCCTTCAGCAGTGAGGTAATGGGAGCTGCTACCTGACCAAAACCCTGGATAAACCTCCGGTAGTAGTTGGCAAACCCTAGAAACCGCTGCACTTCTTTTACCGTGGTGGGAGTCAGCCATTTACGCACGGCTGAAATGCGGTCACTCTCCATCTCCACCCCTGAAGTGGAAATGCGGTACCCTAGGAAGGAGACGGACTGTTGGAAAAACAGACATTTCTCAGCCTTGACGTACAGGTCGACCAAGCACCCTGCGCACCAGGGACACATGCTCGGGGCGTGTAGCAGAGTATATCAGAATGTCGTCGATATACACCACTACACCCTGCCCGTGCAGGTCCCGGAAAATCTCGTCAACAAAGGCCTGGAAGACTGATGGAGCATTCATCAACCTGTACGGCATGACGAAGTACTCATAGTGCCCTGAGGTGGTACTAAATGCCGTCTTCCACTCGTCCCCTTCCCGGATACTCACCAGGTTGTAAGCGCTCCTGAGATCCAATTTTGTGAAGAAGCGCGCCCCGTGCATTGACGATGAGAGGCAGCGGGTAGCTGTACCTCACAGTGATCTGATTGATACCTCGATAGTCAATACACGGGCGCAGACCCCCATCCTTCTTCTTCACAAAAAAGAAACTTGAGGAGGCAGGTGAAGTGGAGGGCCGAATGTATCCCTGCCCCAGGGATTCGGAGACATATGTTTCCATAGCCGCCGTCTCCTCCTGTGACAGAGGATACACGTGACTCCTGGGAAGTGCTGCGTCTACCAGGAGATTTATCGCACAATCCCCCCGTCAATGGGGTGGTAATTTAGTCGCCCTCTTCTTACAGAAGGCGAGAGCCAAATCGGCACATTCTGAGGGGATGCGCACGGTGGAGACCTGGTCTGGACTTTCCACCGTAGTCGCACCGATGGAAACCCCTACACACCTCCCTGAGCACTCTCGTGACCGCCCCTTGAGAGCCCTCTGTTGCCACAAAATAGTGGGACTATGACAGGCCAACCAGGGTAGGCCCAGCACCACGGGAAACGCAGGAGAATCAATAAGGAAGAGACTGATTCTCTCCTTGTGACCGTCCTGCGTAATCATGTCTAGTGGAGTGGTGGCCTCCCTAATCAGCCCTGACCCTAATGGTCGACTATCTAGGGCGTGCACAGGGAAGGGCATATCCACAGGAACAAGGGGGATCCCTAAACTATGGGCAAATGAATGGTCAATAAAATTGCGGGGAAAACTCAGGAAATGTAATAAACATGTGAGCAACAGGGGGCTCTGGGTGAGCCTGGTGCCGACTCACCTGGGGTGACACGATAGTGCCCTGCTTGCTGCCTCAACTCCCTGAGGAATCCCCCCCAGCACCAACCAGCTGTGTGCCCTCTGCGGCCACAGATGGTGCAGGGAATGACCACTCCTCCGGTCGCCCTAAGCGCATCACTGGGGGATGGAACTCACGGGCCCCGATCCGGGGGCCCGCAGGTTGTCCAGCCAGATGGACAGGTCCACCAGCTGGTCCAACGTGAGCGTGGTGTGTTGGCAGGCCAACTCCCGACGGACGTCCTCGCGCAGACTGCACTGGTAGTGATCGATCAGGGCCCTATCGTTCCATCCCGCACTGGTGGCCAGGGTCCCGGAAGTCCAAAGCGAAATCCTGCGCACTCCTCCTCCCCTGCCTCAGGTGGAACAGACGTTCACCTGCCACTCGACCCTCAGGCGGGTGGTCGAAAACTGCCCGAGAGCGGCGGGTGAACTCTGCGTAATGGTCCAACGCCGCATCTCGCTCACTCCATACGGCGTTGGCCTACTCCAGGGCTTTGCCTGAGAGGCAGGAGACGAGGGCGGACACGCTCTCACGTCCCGAAGGAGCCGGGTGGACAGTCGCCAGGTAGAACTCCAGCTGGAGTAGGAACCCCTGGCATCCAGCAGCCGTCCCATCATACTCCCTCGGGAGTGCGAGCCGAATCCCGCTGGGACCGGGCGAAGGAGGGGTGGACCGTGGAGCCTGCTGTAGTGGGGCTGCTGGAGGCGTTGGAAAACCTCCTTCTCTCTCCCATCTATCCATCGTCTGCAGCACGCGATCCATGGCGGTGCCCAGACGTTGTAACAAGGTCGCGTGCTGCTGGACGCGCTCTTCGACCGAGAAAGGGGAGCCGTCTGCTCCTGCTGACTCCATTTCAGGGGAGTAATTCTGTAATGCGTCTGTGTGTAGCTGGTGAGATGAGTCAGGCGCAGGACAGCAGATTTGAGTAATGAAAGCAATTTTACTCAATAATATAACAATACACGTCGTATAAATGCAAGGCCACAAATACAGACCGCAATACAATAAACAATTACTCACAAACAAACATGGGGGAACAGAGGGTTAAATAATGAACAAGTAATTGGGGAATTGAAACCTGGTGTGTAAGACAAAGACAAAACAAATGGAAAATGAAAAGTGGATCGGCGATGGCTAGAAGGCCGGTGACGTCGACCGCCGAACGCCGCCCGAACAAGGAGACGGACCAACTTCGGCGGAAGTCGTAACACCAGGACCTCCACATCTGGCTTCTTCACCTGCAGGATCATCTGAGACCAGCCACCCGGACAGCTGATGAACCTGAGGAGTATTTCTGTCTGTAATACATCCCCTTTGTAATACATCACCTTCTCTCCCCCTACACAGGTATCCCTCCACCTCCACTCCCCCTACACTGGCATCCCTCCACCTCCTCTCCCCCTACACTGGTACCCCTCCACCTCCTCTCCCTCTACACTGGTATCCCTCCACCTCCTTTTCACTACACTAGTATCCATCCACCTCCTATCCCTCTACACTGGTATCCCTCCACTTCCTTTTTACTATACTGTTATCCCTCCACCTCCTCTCATCCTACACTGGTATCCCTCCAGCTCCTCTTCCCCTACACTGGTATCCCTCCACCTCCATTTCAATACACTGGTATCCCTCCACCTCCTCTCCTGCTACACTGATATCCCTCTACCTCCTTTTCACTACACTGGTATCCCTCCATCTCCTTTTCACTACACTGGTATCCCTCCACCTCCTTTTCACTACACTGGTATCCCTCCACCTCCTTTCACTACACTGGTATCCCTCCACCTCCTTTTCACTACACTGGTATCCCTCCACCTCCTTTCACTACACTGGTATCCCTCCACCTCTTTTTCACTACACTGGTATCCCTCCACCTCCTTTTCACTACACTGGTATCCCTCCACCTCCTTTTCACTACACTCATCCTTTTTTCCCTCCCTACACTCACCCCCTCACTTCCTCCCTGCTACACTCGCCCCCCTTTCCCTACCTCTCTCAACCCCTCCTCGACATCGCACTCTGTTCGCTTTCACAGAATTCATAGATTACCTGTAAAATACACAAAACTTGTTGGTACATGTAATGACATTACTTTGGTACAAGGCTGAATGGAATGTATTTGGGGTAAAGACAAAATTGTATATCGAGGGGTGAATGTAAAAAGTACATCATTGCACAACACAACAGAGTTTTGCCCAAAGACTGAAAAACATTTTTTATGAATAAGTCTGCGTCTGGAATTTGTGTCCTAACCTTTACCCTCCATCCTGACCTCAGTCACTGTAGCTAGGCCCCTTTCTTGAATACTTTCCCGTTACTGGTGATGAGGACACTTCTGCTGAAGTCACAGGCTGCGTCCCAAATGGTACCCAGAGCTTTGTAGACCCTGTAGGCTCTGGTCAAAAGTAGTGCACTAAATAGAGAATAGGGTGCCTTTTGGAACCATACCCAGTGTGGGCTGTGTGCTGGCTCTGACACAAACTGACTGAGTCACTCTACAAATTGTTCTTGGGAAGAAGGAAACACACCCTGTCTGGCCAGGACTGAACATTGACACTGCTGGTCCACTTTTGTCCCACTTTACAACAAGTGTCCAAACCTACAGTTCTGGCCCCTCTTTAGCTCAACAGGTGTCAAAAACCTGTGTATTTACATGGTTGCTGGTAGTTACAATGTAACAACCATAGATATAGAACATTGTTATATTGTCTGTGGTAAGAACAATGTAGGTACATACATTATAGCCTGCTTACAATTGTTATTGCCTACATGTCCCCCCATGAAAATAAAACAATATCCTCTAAAATATGCTCAATGTTTCTGTGTTAATTCAAGTCCAAACTATAACTCAGATCAAACTGCAATGCTCCTGCGCCCATCCGGTAATAACATTCCCTTGATTTGGTATAAGTCACTTTAGTCACACTGTCCTGGCTCGTAACAGACGGAACACAATAGTTATACATTCCGCTCTGCTTCTACTCTGACTAGACACTATGATTAAATCTGGGTGAAATCCAACTTTTCCTAATATGTCAATGAGATAAATGGGAGCCTATTTCTGTGTTCTGCCTAGTCCAAACTGGCCTAAACTGGCCTTTAAAGGGGTTTTGAACTGTCATTTGTGGCGGTGTATTTCAGTATCTGAAAGAACATTTGCAGTTGAATCTGTCATGTGAATGAATTCATTGTGCTGTTATGTGTTTATTATCTAATCCGAATGCTGCAACCGAAGTTCTCTGTGGAAATAATCACGTTTTTCTATGTTATTCTCTTCTATGCACATTCATACTACTATGTAGATGAGAGTGAACACTTGCATACACATGTTGTGCACCCTTGAGGGCTAATCAGGGTAGATACACAAGGAGCCAAGGCAGAGAGAGGGTTGAGGGACTGACTGTGTTGCCAAGCGACTTGCAGTTGATTATAAAAACAATGTCATTACATAATTAGAAGACATCAGTGTCCTGAACATGACATAAGGTTTAGAGATCATTCATGACCCACTGCCATACTTTATAGTGATGGTGATGGTGTAATGCCATGCACCTTTGGTAAAATATAAATTGGGCCATGGTCAATATTACTAACCTATAGGCCTATTAGACTTTTAGTCCAAATGTTAGATATGATTAATGATATGTATTTATAATGTATAATCTTTTTGAGGACTATAAAAGCCTTTATACAATACCAATGAAAGTTAAATGTATGTACAGACATTTACACTTAATAGGAACATTAAAAAGTCATTATGTCTAAAGCCTACATGTTATCTGTCTGGTGGTATCCAGGTTTACTAAATAGCCATACATGGAAAAAGGAACACAGAAAAGCGCGCTCTTCAACGCACATATACAGTATAGGCTGCCGCTACACCAATGGCTGAGAGCTGGGAGAGCGCCACTCAAATCACAACCCCAGTCAGTTTCCAATCTGAATTTCCTTGGCTGACGTCAGCTGAGGACTGCCTGCTTGGCTGTGCTCTCTGCTCCGGACATAGTGCTGTAAAAATGCTGCTCTCTGTGCCGCCAAGGACAGGATTCAACCCATACAACGGCTATACCAGCAGACTTAGTAAAAAGGTAAAGCGATACTGTATTCTATTTACTCCATCTGAATGTTATGCTAATGGTAGTGTATAGTATATGCCGCTATCATTCCTGGATCGGCTTTGGCAGTTAGGTTGCTCGGCTATAAACTGCAGTGTCCTTGAAAGTGGACCATATAGAAATCAACTGTAGGCTATTTTGTAGATTTAACATTGTTTTGAACTGTTTTCTATCCTCCAAATAAGATTGGGAATAGATAATAGAATATAATACCGGTATAATGAATGAATTATAGGCTATGCGTCGGGGGCGACCCGAACGTTAGTGTTCTTCCTCTCTTTATCCATAGGCACAGAGAAAGTCAATGCATGGATTAAATTTGCGCTGCGAATATCCTAGAGATCATTTTGCGCTCATTCTCGGGTTTAAACCAATGGCTAATTGTAAACACAACGACCAATTGTTGGATGTGTCAAATCAGTTTTACATATTGATGAGAATAAGGTCTCTCTTTAAATAGATCGCAACGTAAGTTAACCAAATATAATAGCTTTCTTTACGCGTAAAGATTTGCCCCACCCCTTGAAATGGCTGGGAACGTTGGCTTTGTTTTCCTAATATAAAACAGTTACTCTTACAGATATAGAAATGCTGAATATATACCAAACAAAAATATAAACGCAACATTCAACAATTTCAATGATTTTACTGAGTTACAGTTCATATAAGGAAATCAGCCAATTGAAATACATTCATTAGGCCATAATCTATGGATTTCACATGACTGGGTAGGGGTGCAGTTTCATCAGCTGTCCTGGTGGCTGGTCTCAGATGATCCCACAGGTGAAAAAGCCGGATGTGGAGGTCTTGGGCTGGCATGTTTACAAGGGGTCTGCGGTTGTGAGGCCGGTTGTATGTAATGCCAAATTCTCTTAAACTACATTGGAGGTGGCTTATGGTAGAGAAATTAACATACTATTCTCTGGCAACAGCTCTGGTGGAAATTCCTGCAATCAGCATGCCAATTGCACGCTCCCTCAAAACTTGAGACATCTGTGGCATTGTGCTGTGTGACAAAACTGCACATTTTAGAGTGGCCTTTTATTGTCTCCAGCACAAGGTGCAACTGTGTAATGTTCATGCTGTTTAATCAGTTTCTTGATATGCCACACCTGTCAGGTGGATGGATTATATTGGCAAAGGAAAAATGCTCACTAACAGGGAAGTAAACAAATTTGTGCACAAAATTTGAGAGAAATAAGCTTTTTGTGTGTATGGAACATTTCTGGGGTCTTTTATTTCAGTTAATGAAACATGAAACCAACACTTTACATGTGTTTATATTTTTGTTCAATATACACTACTGGTCAAAAGTTTTAGAACACCTACTCATTCAAGGGTTTTTCTTTATTTGTACTATGTTCTGCATTGTAGAATAATAGTGAAGACATCAAAACTATGAAATAACACATATGGAATCATGTAGTAACCAAAAAAGTTTTAAACAAATCAAAATATATTTTAGATTTGAGATAATTCAAATAGCCACCCTTTGCCTTGATGACAGCTTTGCACACTCTTGACATTCTCTCAACCAGCTTCATCTGGAATGCTTTTCCAACAGTCTTGAAGGAGTTCCCACATAATGCTGAGCACTTGTTGGCTGCTTTTCCTTCATTCTGCGGTCCGACTCATCCCAAACCATCTCAATTTGGTTGAGGTCGGCGGATTGTGGAGGCATGGTCATCTGACTCATCACTCTCCTTCTTGGTAAAATAGCCCTTACACAGCCTGGAGGTGTGTTGGTTCATTGTCCCGTTGAAAAACAAATGATAGTCCCACTAAGCCCAAACCAGATGGGATGGCGTATCGCTGCAGAATGCTGTGGTAGCCATGCTGGTTAAGTGTGCCTTGAATTCTAAATAAATCACAGACAGTGTCACCAGCAAAGCACCCCCACACCATAACACCTCCTCCTCCATGTTTTACGGTGGGAAATACACATGCAGAGATCATCCGTTCACCCACACCGCGTCTCACAAAGACACAGCGGTTGGAACCAAAAATCTCCAGTTTGGACTCCAGACCAAAGGACAAATTTCCACCGGTCTAATGTCCATTGCTCGTGTTTCTTGGCCCAAGCAAGTCTCTTCTTCTTATTGGTGTCCTTCAGTAGTCGTTTCTTTGCAGCAATTTGACCATGAAGGCCTGATTCACACAGTCTCCTCTGAACAGTTGATGTTGAGATGTGTCTGTTACTTGAACTCTTGAAGCATTTATTTGGGCTTATTTCTGAGGCTTTCTATTTCTGAGGCTGGTAACTCTAATGAACTTATCCTTGGGAGCAGAGGTAACTCTGGGTCTTCCATTCCTGTGGCGGTCCTCATGAGAGCCAGTTTCATCATGGCTCTTGATGGTTTTTGCAACTGCACTTGAAGAAACTTTCAAAGTTCTTGACATTTTCCGTATTGACTGACCTTCATGTCTTAAAGTAATGATGGACTGTCGTTTCTCTTTGCTTATTTGAGCTGTTCTTGCCATAATATGGACTTGGTCTTTTACCAAATAGGGCTATCTTCTGAATACTAACCCTACCTTGTCACAACACAACTGATTGGCTCAAATGCATTCAGAAGGAAAGAAATTCCACAAATGAACCTTTAACAAGGCACACCTGTTAATTGAAATTTATTCCAGGTGACTACCTCATGAAGCTGGTTGAGAGAATACCAAGAGTGTGCAAAGCTGTCATCAAGGCAAAGGGTGGCTATTTGAAGAATTTCAAATATAAAATATATTTTGATTTGTTTACCCTTGTTTGGTTACTACATGATTCCATATGTGTTATTTCATAGCTTTGATGTCTTCACTACTTTTCTACAATGTAGAAAATAATACAAAGAAAGAAAAACCCTTGAATGAGTATGTGTTCTAAAACTTTTGACCGGTAGTGTATATAGGTCTACTATTGGCATTATTAACCAATAATTATCTAATGTTGCATCCTAATTAGAGTTGTCTGAATGTAAAATGCTAGTGCACAGCTGAAAATACTGTAGCCTACTGTAAATACTGTAGCCTACTGTAAATACTGTAGCCTACTGTAAATAGTTAAATTGAATATGCTGATTGATTATTATGTAAGATATTTGCAACAGCTGAAGCAGTTTGTAATGTTAATGATATTGATTGGTAGTTGATAAGATGTATTTTGTTTTAAAATGAACCATTTAAAAGTGCAATCTGCAGGTGCTACATCCAATTCTTGACTTATAAATTAATTATATGTCCCCATTGATTCTTGAACTATAAATGCCTCATGCGCTTAATTCAACTGTCATACCCCATCGGAACACAAAATGTAAGCTTGTTTTACTCCAATGTTTGTAAACAAAGTAAATATAAACAAACACTGTATAGCCTCAAAACATGGTTTAAACTATCATTTTGATATCATGGATGGTCAGTCCTTGCATCCATAGCTCTCCCTGTCTATGAATTTGAGGGTGGTTACATTTCTCCAGCCTCATCGGCCATCTTTTTACAGAAACAGTGGTGGGGAAGACACTTTGTTATTGTTTCATCTGCTGATTGCCACTTTAAAGATGTACTCTGATGATTTGCTATGGAACATCCAAAGAACAGAATATAATGCTGAAGTTGACTATGGTGTTAGACGGTTAGATATTAAGGGAATTTAAATGAAGAAACTATAAAGCGTATATTTTTCCACAGGTAATTGTACAATTCAAAATTAGAATTCACTTTTTTGTGATCCTAGTTTTCATCCTTATGCTTTCACATGTGTCTTGTTTCTGAACATTGCTGAAACAGGCCTAGGTAGTGTTTAACTTTCTTGAAACATAACACTAGCTCCCCCCTCCCGGGCTGTGTTATTCCTTTCCCTGCCTCGTGGTTGGCAGGAATTCAGATTGCTCAGATTAATGACCTGGAATTCATGGAATTCTGTTTGCGTCCCAAATGGCACCCTATTCCCTATAGTGCATTACTTTTGACCAGAGTGCTATGGGCCTTGGTCAAAAGCAGTGCACTACATAGGAAGTAGGGTGCCATTTGGGATGCCACTTCTGGTTTCAAACAATGTGCTGATTTCAGGATAGAAGGGGTGTCTGTTACTCTGCATTTGCAAACTCAAGCCTTTTTTTGCCAGGAAAACGTTTAGTCTCATTGTGAGAGCTCAAAAGTTACTGAGGGAAAACTTGTAAAACCAACGTCAAGTGGTAAACTCTGCTCTGTGTCTTTTTACTACGAGAAAAAAGGGTCTAGCAAAGAGAAGAATTTACAGATTTTTTCTCTTTCTTTCTCCTGCTTTTGATTACACACCAATCCCTTCCCCTTCTCTCTTCTCCTCCTCTCCCATTTTCTTCTTTTTTTCACACTCTGTTTTACATACCTTGACTTCTTTGGCTGTCAGTGGTTCTGTTCCCATGGACAAGGGAGCCAGCAAATATTTCCTTTCTCTGTACAGACTGAAGTTAACCCCTTTTCTCAAATCCTGTGTGTTCCTCTTTCTTCGGTGTCTTTCAATGTCTTTCTTCAATGTCTTTTTTGCACATCTAAAACAACAGTTTGCTGGTTTAGGCTTTTTGCACTTTTGAATGTAGAACTGGATTGACTCAGAGAGGGAGAGAAGAATGAAGACTCACCAGTTGTCTCTAAATTGTTGGTGAGGTTGCAGGTTGCAGTCGACGTATCAGAAGACTGCCATCGCTATTTTTCCACCATCTTTTGTTTTTCCCAAAACCTTTTCTGCACACTGTAACAGAATACAGTACCAGGCAGCAAATAGAGAGAGCTTGTGTATTTTCATAAACATTATATTCTGTACAGTGCCTCTGAAAATCACTTGTGCCAAGCAGGTAGCCCTTTGCTTTTTCAGATAGAAGTCTAAGATAAAACAATTGAATACTTTTTGCAGAAATTGAGTGATGTGCAATGTTTGATGTGTTTGTGCCAAATGTGCAATGTTGACAGATTTAGAAAGTGTGTTTTATTGAGAACTGAGTATAAATGACACTAGGATTGTTTCACTCCTTGGATTTTCTTCTCAAAGGCTTTCCTTGCTTCCCTGTGAAGCTTTGAGAAGGAGGCAAGGAGAGTGGATTCGAGGAATCGAGAAAACTACTTTTGAGATTCACCTCATGTGTGAGTTGTGTGAGCAAAACTCCATCATGTGCAGCCGTACAGTTACATACTGTACATTGTGGACACAGACACATGCCAGGTCAGGAATGTTTTCATCTCTTTTTCATGGGAGCCCTGCTGTTCTGTGTGTCAGAAGATAACACCTGTAGCTGGCAGGCAGGCAGGCAGCAGGCAGGCAGCAGGCAGGCAGGCAGCAGGCAGGCAGCAGGCAGGCAGCAGGCAGGCAGGCAGCAGGCAGGCAGCAGGCAGGCAGCAGGCAGGCAGGCAGCAGGCAGGCAGCAGGCAGGCAGGCAGGCAGCAGGCAGGCAGGCAGGCAGGCAGCAGGCAGGCAGGCAGCAGGCAGGCAGGCAGCAGGCAGGTGGGAGCCTAGTGCAAAAAAAGTGCAAAAAAGGCTCCCATCTGATTCTCTGGTTCTCTGCCATTTTCCTTTTCTCAGAATGAACAGAGCATAGCAGAGCAGCCTTAATGAGTCAGTACCTTCTGACCGGAGAGCACATGAGAGGGATTAGCGCCTTCCGCTAACCAGCTCACAACCCCAATTAGACAGGCCTCAATGGCCCACGCCCATCCATCCAGCCCCATCCATCCATGCAGACAGGCTTCCTCCAGCAACACATAGATCCAGACAGGCCTCAATGGCCCACGCCCATCCAGACCCATCCAGACAGGCTTCCTCCAGCAACACCTAGATCCAGACAGGCCTCAATGGCCCACGCCCATCCATCCAGACCCATCCATCCATGCAGACAGGCTTCCTCCAGCAACACATAGATCCAGACAGGCCTCAATGGCCCACGCCCATCCAGACCCATCCAGACAGGCTTCCTCCAGCAACACCTAGATCCAGACAGGCCTCAATGGCCCACGCCCATCCATCCAGACCCATCCATCCATGCAGACAGGCTTCCTCCAGCAACACATAGATCCAGACAGGCCTCAATGGCCCACGCCCATCCAGACCCATCCAGACAGGCCTCATCCAGCAGCACACAGCTCTAATCAGCACCAAGCCCAGGCTCCATCCTCTGTCAAGCATCACACAAATCCTATAGGCAGGCCCAGGCCCATCTATCCAGCCCCATCATCCAACCAACAGACAGATCCAGACAGGTCTCATCTAGGCCTAGGCTCCTTCCAGCATACATATTCTATAACTATTAAGCATACAATTCCTGTCCACCACCAGGCTCCATACACCTCCATCCAGTATCATACAGATTCTATAGCCATCCCCAGTCCCAGCTCTATCCATTCACCAGCCATGTACAGATCCTATCTACCCAGTACCCAGGCAGCTGCATCCCTCCTGATAGGGTCTCCAGACAGGAAGAGGTTGTGATTGTAGGAAAACAAACAAGGCACTGCTTACTATTGATGCTGAAGAGATGCAGATTAGAGGTGTAGAATGGGCATGATGAAAGAAGGGGCTCTGTGAGAGTAACAACAGTGATAAATGAAGGGGTGGTAAAACTCCTCTGATTCATGGAGGGGTTCAAGGCTCGGTGCTCCTGGATGTTGTGAAGGCCATGTTGAATACAAAACTGAGCGAAGACAGAAAGGTAGAGTAGAAAGACAGTCAGAAAGGTAGAGGAGTAGAAAGACAAAAGTAGAGGAGTAGAAAGACAGTCAGAAAGGTAGAGTAGAAAGACAATCAGAAAGGTAGAGGAGTAGAAAGACAAAGGTAGAGGAGTAGAAAGACAAAGGTAGAGGAGTAGAAAGACAGTCAGAAAGGTAGAGGAGTAGAAAGACAGTCAGAAAGGTAGAGGAGTAGAAAGACAGTCGGGAAGGTAGAGTAGTAGAAAGACAGTCAGAAAGGTAGAAGAGTAGAAAGACAGTCAGAAAGGTAGAGGAGTATAAAGACAGAAAGGTAGGAGTAGAAAGACAGTCAAAAAGGTAGAGGAGTAGAAAGACAGACAAAGGTAGAGGAGTAGAAAGACAGTCAGAAAGGTAGAGGAGTAGAAAGACAGACAAAGGTAGAGGAGTAGAAAGACAGTCAGAAAGGTAGAGGAGTAGAAGACAGTAGAAGACATGTTCTGTTATAATCTCCACCCGGCACAGCCAGAAGAGGACTGGCCCCCCCTCAGAGCCTGGTTCCTCTCTAGGTTTCTTCTTAGGTTCTGGCCTTTCTAGGGAGTTTTTCCTAGCCACCGTGTTTCTACATCTGCATTGCTTGCTGTTTAGGGTTTTAAGCTGGGTTTCTGTTCAGCACTTTGTGACATCGGCTGATGTAAAAAGGGCTTTATACATAAATGTGATTGAGTCAGAAAGGTAGAGCAATAGAAAGACAGAAATGGAGAGCAGCAGAAAGACAGTCAGAAAGGGAGAGCAGCAGAAAGGGAGAGGAAGAGTAGAACTATCAAGGCGAGGGCACAAGGCGAGACCCAGATACAGACACAGGAGGCAGATGGTTGGAGTCTTAGATGTTTATTGATCCAAAAAGGTGTAGGAAAGAGAATGGTCGTGGACAGGCAAAAGGTCAAAACCAGTTCAGAGTCCAGGAGGTACAGAGTGGCAGGCAGGCTCGAGGTCAAGGCAGGCAGAATGGTCAGGCAGGCGGGTACAGAGCCTAGCAAAACGAGAATAGAAAAGGCATGCACACGGGAAAACCACACTGGTTGACATGGACATACAAGACAAACTGGCACAGAGAAACAGGAAACAGGGATAAATACACTGGCACAGAGAGACAGGAAACACAGGGATAAATACACTGGTGCAGAGAGACAGGAAACACAGGGATAAATACACTGGGGAAAACAAGTGACACCTGGAGGGGGTGGAGACAATCACAAGAACAGGTGAAACAGATCAGGGTGTGACAACAACTGTGGTTTGGGGAAGGATGTAAGTTGTTAGAGAGAGAGGAGGAGGGGAAAGAGGAGGAACCGTTTCATTAGAGCAGGTCACCAATCACGCGCAAAGGAAACAATGGTCCCAGCTAGTTGGACACCACAAGGTCAGTACTGGAGCAGAGTGGAGCAGGGGGTTATTAACAGAGTGGGAGGTGACTACAGAGGGCTGGAATGAAGCTCATTAGGCTAACTGAGCTTCATCCATTTTGAGACACACTGCTTGCTTTCACCTTCTACTGTATCTAATATGCGCAATCTCCTTTTCCACCAAACTGACAGCATGGATTCACAGGGGCCTGTCATTGGTTTGAACAGTAACTGATTTCCACTCCAAAGCGCGGTTAGCTCAGTATTGATATAAATGTACTTGTTGCTGTAGCAGCCGTGTAAAGTGCTGACTCAACTGAAATGTGATTAATGTGAAATGTGATTAATGTGAAGAGTTCTCTGTCTAGAAGTGTATCCATGGTCTGGTGATTATAGGTCAAGATGGTAATGTTTATGTTAATATTGCCCTATTAGCAGATCAGGGTATTCCTATACTGAAAGCCTATCTAGCAGGCAGTGTGGTTAGATTACAAAAACTGTTTTATTGTCACATACACCAGATAGGTGCAGTGGAATGTGTTGTTTTACAGGGTCAGCCATAGTAGAACGGCACCCCTGGAGCAAATTAGGGTTAAGTGCCTTACTCAAGAGCACATCGACATATGTTTCACCTTGTCAGCTCAGGTATTCGAACTAATGATCATTTGATTAGTGGCCCAACACTCTTAACTGCTAGGCTACCTGCCACCCTAAGCAAATTGCTATTGATTTGTCAGCCCTGACCCCAGATCTGTAGGGTACCATATTGAAATGTTGCCTTTTTGCTAATTGTTTTCTTCATTGATTTGTGTAAATTAGGCTACACTCAGTGGGGCCATGAGAAGCCTCGGGCCTCATTCATCAATCATGTGTAGACACAAATCTATGTGTAAACCATGCGTGGGATCATTTCCACGCAAAGTGTGAGATTTATCCATATGAACGTTTGCTTGAGAGTGTGGTAAATTTACACACAGCCATGACTATGCGTACACACAGTGTCAAGTGGTGAAATAAGGGAACTGCAAGAGTAGAATGGGGAAAATACTGTATATGTTGAAAATGTGTGAAATTGTGAGCGCAATAATAAATCAAAATGTTTCAGTTCATTGTATTTCCATTGTGAATTCATGCAACATATTGACATGCTATATAATCTGACCAAATCAGTTCATTTGTTACGATAATAATCCATATAATGTACAGTATTTTGTTAAATTAAAGGTACGTGTGAAAGTGAAACCATTGTTGAAATACTATAAAAGTCTGAGATAATGAGAAATCGAATGAGATGTCTGATCTTGCTCTGTTGTTAGATTTGGCACATGCTGCATTTCGCAGAGAACGCATTTTTAGAGACAGGTGGGACTTTTTTTTGCAGAAAGTACAGATTGGCTCATCAGATATCGTTTCCCAAAACAAATCTTATTGGATTTTGTCGGGTCGCCCAAAAAGTTAACAATTGCAGCTTTAAGACCTGCTTTAAAAAGGTGAACACATGCCATTCCGGTGCACATCCAAGTCCTATCCACCCTCTGGTTTTTGGCAACTGGCACTTTTCAGGGGGAGCTTGTCCATCGGCATCTCACAGCCCTCGATGAGCCAATGTTTTGGATGCAATCATCAGCTCCAGAGTGGTGCAGCGTTCTAAGGCACCACATCTCAGTGCAAGAGGCATCACTACAGTACCTGGTTCGAATCCAGGCTGTATCACATCCGGCCGTGATTGGGAGTCCCATAGGGCAGCGCACAATTGGCCGTCATTGTAAATAAGAATATGTCCTTAACTGACTTGCCTAGTTAAAATAAAACATTTAATCAGCAAAACGAACCGTAGCACATACAATTTCCATACACCATTGAACAACAGGTTGAAGTCAAGAGGGGTTTCATTACCATGATGCCATCAATGGGTTCCCAAATACAAATGGCCCCCACATTGCCATAAAATCACCATTCCAAAATGATTTCAACTATGTGAACAGAGAAGGCTTCTACTCTTAATGTGCAGGTTATGTGATGTGCAGAAGACACTGCTGAATGTGGTGGCCAAGTGGAATGCACAACTCAAACCTTCTGCAGAACAGCAATGTTGGCCTATACTCCTACAGGAGGGAGCTGTTGAGGATGGATGAGTGTTGCCTACTCGTTTTAACTATATTTTGCCATTGCTAAAGCATCTTTAGTTGTCCTAATGGTCATCTCTTTGTAGCTATGTTTTTATTTTTACTGGTCAAGCCACAACTGAGTGAGCCAAATAAAACCTTTTGGTTGTACTCAATCTCTGACACTAGCACGTCTATTTCAGTCTCTGAAACTTTTTTTCTTAGCGCCATTGTATTTCATGACACAGCATTGTATATTCCAGCCACGTCACCTGTCAGTATTCAACGTCCATCCATGTCTAAGGATGTCGGGAGATGACGTGGAAACCGGCCACTAGAAGCAATAGTGAGCGCTGTTACCTTCAAGTTGGTTTCAGTTTTGCGGACGGGGATGGGCGTAAGCATCTGCCCCTGATTCCAAAGGTTGGAAGTTCAATTCCTGCAATAGAAAGTTGTTTTTGATATTTTTCTTATAAGCCTATTCCAAACCTTAACACTTATTTTAACCATTTAGAGTTAATGCCTAACCTTAAGAATTTGGAGTTGAAGCCTGAACTTAACCTTAACAATTCTGAGTTAATGCCTAAACTTAACCTTAAACTCTGCCAATTTTAACGTTTAGAATAACTTCGACATTTGAGATACATGGATGAACATCTGATTCTGATGTAGACTGTGAGAGCCGGTAGTCATATTCCCCACAGGTTTTAAAGAGATGATTTTGACCATACAGTATATGGATAGTTAGGGGTGTTTCGAAATGCAAACAGCCATGGTCGTGCACAAGAACTGAGGCTGAGAACAATTGGTATTTATCAATGATTATCTCCTACCGGTATGTGTATGACGCTCGCAGGATTGTTTGATAAATTACACTTTCTATGTGTACGACCATTCTAAATTCCGTTCATAAGTGGTATTTTTAAATAGTTTCTATGCAATATTGACAAATGAGGCCCCTGGAGAGTTGACTGATAACAGCACTGATTTTATCTGATGGTTGTGCCTTTTCAGGATGGTGGACTGTAGAGGATTGTAGGATTGCACTGTGACAATTTGGCATTTAAATCTGTGTCTCCTGCACATCTTAGCCTTCTGAGCTAAAGCCTATAGGCATAAAATCTAAACTCAAGCAAGGTTAGCCTACTCTACACGCAAATTTGTTTTACCAAACCCCCCCTGTTACATTACCACCAGATGTCTAATCTCACCCAGAACCAAATCTCCCGTAACATGCTGGCCAGCTACTACCCAATGTCATCATATCATGTTGCTGGTGTCATATCCTGTCTCTGTCTTGCCCCAGCCGACGTATGTGTCCTCCAGCCACCAGATGGCTCCACCCAGCCCCAACCACACCACCAGCAGCAGCAGTAGCGGCAGCCTCAGTGGAGAGCAGCTGAGCAAAACTAACCTCTACATCCGCGGCCTCCACCCGGGAACCACAGATCAGGACCTGGCCAAACTGTGTCAGCCGTGAGTAGCTCATCAACAAACTACTCTTCCACCACACAACACCTCACAATAAATCTATGGATCTGTGTGATATAAATGAACTAAGCTAGAAGAGGATAGTGATTGAGGAAATTGTGTTAATGGGGGCCTGAAATAATGCTTAAGCTGAAAAGAGCAAGACGTGGGTGTACAAGTATGTCACCAGTCTGTGGCCTGTGGAAAGATCAACAGGAGCTTGGGTTGCAACATCAAACCTTTCAGAGTGGCACCACTTCGTATTGTCCAAGGGCCTTACATGTTCTGTTTAGAGGCCAATTGTCTCTGGAAGCCAAAACAGACAAATACTCCATCTAAACATGAATCAATTCTCAATTACGGCACGGATCTACAAACATAAACCCCTCTAGTTTCATTTCAAATCAAAATAATTTCACAAATGCAAAATATACACTTACTGTAGACTGTTTTAACCGGTTTTAACACAGTTGCAGCCGACAGTATTTTTCAGTGACAACATGTTTGTGGCGTGCATCCGTCTTCCGTTTACACACAGGTGTTTTGTTTTTTGGAAATAATATATTGCTGATATGAAAGATACTGTTCAGATTATGTTTCCAAAACCGCAAGTGATGTGTTTTAAAGTTCAGAAAGTGCGACGAGGCTCTTATCAAAACTCCCCCGGCCATAAGAAACTGTCGTCAATAGGCGCTAAAGGTAGTTAGCATCTATGAATGGCTTGAATTGAGGGGAGACTTTCCAACAGCTAGCTTACGAAGCATATTTTGTCTCTCTCCCTGTAGTTAGCAGATTGTAATGGGCTAATGTGCTGCAGTTCTATTAACTGTTACAGGATAGGTACTGTTTGGCGTAGCCCAGACAATTAATTAATTTGATGATACAATCTTCATTCTCGATTCGGCCAAACATGTATTTTCTAAAATGTCTGTGTTCAGTTGCAGGAGGTTCATTTGAATTTAGAAAATGCTCCGTTATTAAAATAAATACATGTTGTGCTCCATGAAGTAATCCAATGATGTGTATGCCGCCGTGATGAAATAGACAAGATAGCGACGTACACATCTTTGGATTCCTTCATCTTTGGACATCTGCTAGCTGTTCTCCCTGGTGCTTCCTCTCTGTATGATGGTCTTGCCATCACCAGGGAATGGGCTCACTAAGCTTCCAGTGGTTGGAGTGGTTGGTATCTCTGAATAATAAAACCCACATGATTGCAGTCACAAACATGTGCTTTACCTTGATATATCAATATGCATTATACACACAACAGTGATAACAAGAACGGAATGCCAGAGTCACTTGGTCTGTGTTTGTTAGATATTCAGTGAAACAGAGGAAAGAGACAGTCGGGTGAAGATGAATGAGCTTCTGAAAACTGGAGCCTGGTGAGAAACAAAATGGTGGAAAGAGAGAGAGAAAGACATTGAGAGGAGAGCGATGGAAGGAAGGGGAAAGAGAGGGAAGGAGGGAAGAATGAATGGAAAGTGAGATTTTTATATATATATATATATATATATATGAGATTGGGAGGCGGGAGAGAATGAAGAAGAGCGAGAATCAGACAGAGGGGAGGTGAGAGAGAGGGGGGAGGTGAGAGTGGGGGAGGTGAGAGAGAATGAAGAAAAGCGAGAAAGGGTGGGAAGGAGAGAGCGAGAGACAGACAGAGGGGAGGTGAGAGAGAGGGGGGAGGTGAGAGTGGGGGAGGTGAGAGAGAATGAAGAAGAGCGAGAAAGGGTGGGAAGGAGAGAGCGAGAGACAGACAGAGGGGAGGTGAGAGAGAGAGGGGGGAGGTGAGAGTGGGGGAGGTGAGAGAGAGGGGGGAGGTGAGAGAGAGGGAGGGGGGAAGCAAGAGAGAGAGGGGTAAGAGAGAGGGGGGAGGTGCGAGAGAGTGACAGAGGGGAGGTGAGAGAGAGCAGGGGGAGGTGAGAGAGAGAGAGAGAGAGAGAGGGGGGGGGGGGGGTGAGTGAATGGTGGGGAGAGTGTGGGTGGGGAGAGAAAGAGAGAGAGAGACAAAAGGAGAGTGATAAAGGGTGGGAAGTAGAGAGAGGTAGGGAATAATTCAGAGAGAGAGAGAGAGTTGGGGCAGGAGAGAAGGAAAGGGAGTGAGGCCTGCTATTTTATAGCTGTCTGGAAGATATGGCTCACATGAGGCTGCCCAACCCTACAGGAAACCCCGAGCCCAGGGGAAAAGGAAAGACAAACAAGACCAATGGCATGAAGAGGGGGAAGGAGGGAGGGATAGAGAGGAAGGAGGGATAGAGAGGGGGGGTGGACGGAGAGAGGGCGGGATAATCAGACAGAGGAATATAGGCGGGATAATCAGACAGAGGAATATAGGGAGCTAAGGTTTTCTGTATCAGACTGGTGGTATGTGGGTAGTTAGGTTTCTACTGTGGTTTTTACAGAGTAGATCAAATCACTCATGAAATTTGTTTTTAAGTAGAGGAGGGCTTTAAAAAAGGCGTACAGTTTTGTGTACCATTACTGAGATGAAAATCTGCTATTTTAAAAAAGGCGTACAGTTTTGTGTACCATTACTGAGATGAAAATCTGCTATTTTAAAAAAAGGCAATAAAACAGGAATGCATGTTGATAAGCAAAGTCTACTATATATACAAGACATGGCTACAAAGTCTACTATATATACAAGACATGGCTACAAAGTCTACTATATATACACTACATGGCTACAAAGTCTACTATATATACAAGACATGGCTACAAAGTCTACTATATATACAAGACATGGCTACAAAGTCTACTATATATACAAGACATGGCTACAAAGTCTACTATATATACAAGACATGGCTACAAAGTCTACTATATATACACTACATGGCTACAAAGTCTACTATATATACACTACATGGCTACAAAGTCTACTATATATACACTACATGGCTACAAAGTCTACTGTATATACAAGACATGGCTACAAAGTCTACTATATATACAAGACATGGCTACAAAGTCTACTATATATACAAGACATGGCTACAAAGTCTACTATATATACACTACATGGCTACAAAGTCTACTATATATACAAGACATGGCTACAAAGTCTACTATATATACACTACATGGCTACAAAGTCTACTATATATACAAGACATGGCTACAAAGTCTACTATATATACAAGACATGGCTACAAAGTCTACTATATATACACTACATGGCTACAAAGTCTACTATATATACACTACATGGCTACAAAGTCTACTATATATACACTACATGGCTACAAAGTCTACTATATATACAAGACATGGCTACAAAGTCTACTATATATACACTACATGGCTACAAAGTCTACTATATATACAAGACATGGCTACAAAGTCTACTATATATACACTACATGGCTACAAAGTCTACTATATATACACTACATGGCTACAAAGTCTACTATATATACAAGACATGGCTACAAAGTCTACTATATATACACTACATGGCTACAAAGTCTACTATATATACACTACATGGCTACAAAGTCTACTATATATACACTACATGGCTACAAAGTCTACTATATATACACTACATGGCTACAAAGTCTACTATATATACACTACATGGCTACAAAGTCTACTATATATACACTACATGGCTACAAAGTCTACTATATATACAAGACATGGCTACAAAGTCTACTATATATACACTACATGGCTACAAAGTCTACTATATATACACTACATGGCTACAAAGTCTACTATATATACACTACATGGCTACAAAGTCTACTATATATACACTACATGGCTACAAAGTCTACTATATATACACTACATGGCTACAAAGTCTACTATATATACACTACATGGCTACAAAGTCTACTATATATACACTACATGGCTACAAAGTCTACTATATATACACTACATGGCTACAAAGTCTACTATATATACACTACATGGCTACAAAGTCTACTATATATACACTACATGGCTACAAAGTCTACTATATATACACTACATGGCTACAAAGTCTACTATATATACACTACATGGCTACAAAGTCTACTATATATACACTACATGGCTACAAAGTCTACTATATATACACTACATGGCTACAAAGTCTACTATATATACACTACATGGCTACAAAGTCTACTATATATACACTACATGGCTACAAAGTCTACTATATATACACTACATGGCTACAAAGTCTACTATATACACTACATGGCTACAAAGTCTACTATATATACACTACATGGCTACAAAGTCTACTATATATACACTACATGGCTACAAAGTCTACTATATATACACTACATGGCTACAAAGTCTACTATATATACACTACATGGCTACAAAGTCTACTATATATACACTACATGGCTACAAAGTCTACTATATATACACTACATGGCTACAAAGTCTACTATATATACACTACATGGCTACAAAGTCTACTATATATACACTACATGGCTACAAAGTCTACTATATATACACTACATGGCTACAAAGTCTACTATATATACACTACATGGCTACAAAGTCTACTATATATACACTACATGGCTACAAAGTCTACTATATATACACTACATGGCTACAAAGTCTACTATATATACACTACATGGCTACAAAGTCTACTATATATACACTACATGGCTACAAAGTCTACTATATATACACTACATGGGTTTCAATGGCTGAGCAGCCACACACAAGCCTAAGATCACCATGCAATGCCAAGCGTCGGCTAGAGTGGTGTAAAGCTCGCCGCCATTGGACCATCTGGAGTGATGAATCACACTTCACCATCAGGCAGTCCGACGGACGAATATGGGTTTGGTGTATACCAGGATAACGCTAACTGCCCGAATGCATAGTGCCAACTGTAAAGTTTGGTGGAGGAGGAATAATGGTCTGGGGCAGTTTTTCATGTTTTTCTTAGTTCCAGTGGAGGGAAATATATAGTAACATTGTAGAATAATTGTCAATACATACAAACTATGAAATAACAAATATGGAATCTGGCAGTAACCAAAAAAGTGTTAAACAAATCTAAATATATTTTATATTTGAGATTCTTCAAGTATAGCCACCTTTTGCCTTGATTACGGTTTTGAACACTCTTGGCATTCTCTCAACCAAGTTAACCTGAAATGCTTTTCCAACAGTCTTGAAGGAGTTCCCACATATGATGAGCATTTGTTGGCTGCTTTTCCTTTACTCTGCGGTCCAACTCATCCCAAACCATCTCAATTGGGTTGAGGTCGGGTGATCTGATGCAGCACTCCATCACTCTCCTTCTTGGTCAAATAATATTGACTGACCTTCATGTCTTAAAGTAATGATGGACTGTCGTTTCTCTTTGCTTATTTGAGCTGTTCTTGCCATAATATGGACTTGGTCTTTTACCAAATAGGGCTATCTTCTGTATACCAACCCTACCTTGTCACAACACAACTGATTGGCTCAAATGCATTCAGAAGGAAAGAAATTCCACAAATGAACCTATAACAAGGCACACCTGTTAACTTCTCTAGGATATGTGGGACGCTACCGTCCCACTTGGCCAAAAGCCAGTAAAAATGCAGAGCGCCAAATTCAAATATATTACTATAAAATCAAACTCTCATGAAATCACACATGAAAGACACCAAATTAAAGCTACACATGTTGTGAATCCAGCCAACATGTCTGATTTCAAAAAGGATGTACGGCGAAAGCACATCAAACGATTATGTTAGGTCAGTACATAGCCACAGAAAAACACAGCCATTTTTTCCAGCCAAAGAGAGGAGTAACAAAAAGCAGAAATAGAGATAAAATTAATCACTAACCTTTGATGATCTTCATCAGATGACACTCATAGGACTTCATGTTACACAATACATGTATGTTTTGTTCGGTAAAGTTCATATTTATATCCAAAAATCTGAGTTTAGGCGGGACGCTACTGTCTCACTTGGCAAAAAGCCAGAGAAAATGCAGAGCGCCAAATTCAAATTAATTACTATGAAAATTACTATAAAAATCTAACTTTCATTAAATCACACAGGAAAGTTACCAAATTAAATCTACACTGGTTGTGAATCCAGCCAATGTGTCAGAATTCAAATAGGCTTTTCGGCGAAGGCAAACGATGCTATTATCTGAGTTAGCACCATTGTAAACAAAGCGAGATAAGCATATTTCAACCCTGCAGGCGCGACACAAAACGCAGAAATAAAAATATAATGAATGCCTTACCTTTGACGAGCTTCTATTGTTGGCACTCCAATATGTCCCATAAACATCACAAATGGTCCTTTTGTTCGATTAATTTTGTCGATATATATCCAAAATGTCCATATATTTGGCGCGTTTGATCCAGAAAAACACCGCTTCCAAATTGCTCAAACGTGACTACAAAATATCTCAAAGGTTACCTGTAAACTTTGCCAAAAAATTCAAACTACTTTTGTTATACAACTTTAGGTATTTTTTAACGTTAATAATCGATAAAATTGGGCCTCCCGGGTGGCGCAGTGGTCTAGGGCACTGCATCGCAGTGCTAACTGCGCCACCAGAGTCTCTGGGTTCGCGCCCAGGCTCTGTCGCAGCCGGCCGCGACCGGGAGGTCCGTGGGGCGACGCACAATTGGCATAGCGTCGTCCGGGTTAGGGAGGGTTTGGCCGGTAGGGATATCCTTGTCTCATCGCGCTCCAGCGACTCCTGTGGCGGGCCGGGCGCAGTGCGCGCTAACCAAGGGGGCCAGGTACACGGTGTTTCCTCCGACACATTGGTGCGGCTGGCTTCCGGGTTGGAGGCGCGCTGTGTTAAGAAGCAGTGCGGCTTGGTTGGGTTGTGCTTCGGAGGACGCATGGCTTTCGACCTTCGTCTCTCCCGAGCCCGTACGGGAGTTGTAGCGATGAGACAAGATAGTAATTACTAGCGATTGGATACCACGAAAATTGGGGAGAAAATGGGATAAAAAAAAAATATATAATAAAAAAAAATAATAATAATAATAATAATCGATAAAATTGAAGACGGGTTGATCTGTGTTCAATACAGGATTAAAACAAATTATAGCCAGCTTTCTGGTTACGCGCTTCTATCTAAAAGGACACTTATTGTGACTCTCGTTCAAGATGGCCGTACTTCTTCATTACACAAAGGAATAACCTCAACCAATTTCTCTAGACTGTTGACATCCAGTGGAAGCGGTAGGAACTGCAAGCAAGTCAATTAGAAATCTGGTTTCCCAATTAAATCTTATTGAAAAGAGAGTGACCTAAAAATAAAACATCTGAATGGTTTGTCCTCTGGGTTTCGCCTGCTAAATAAGTTCTGTTATACTCACAGACATGATTCAAACAGTTTTAGAAACTTCAGAGTTTTCTATCCAACAATATGCATATCTTATCTTCTGGGGATGAGTAGCTGGCAGTGGAATTTGGGTATGCTTTTCATCCAAACGTGAAAATGCTGCCCCCTATCCTAGAGAAGTTAATTGAAATTCATTCCAGGTGACTAACTCATGAAGCTGGTTGAGAGAATAACAAGAGTGTGCAAAGCTGTCATCAAGGCAAAGGGTGGCTAGTTGAAGAATGTCAAATAAATAATATATTTTGATTTGTTTAACACTTTTTTGGTTATTACATGATTCCAAATGTGTTATTTCATAGTTTTGATATCTTCACTATTATTTTACAATGTAGAAAATAGTAAAAATAAAGAAAAACCCTTGAATGAGTTGGTGTTCTAAAACTTTTGACTGGTACTGTATGTTACTATGGAGAGCAGTAAGGTCTACTGTATATATGTTATTATAGAGAGCAGTAATGTCTACTGTATATATGTTATTATAGAGAGCAGTAAGGTCTACTGTATATATGTTATTATAGAGAGCAGTAAGGTCTACTGTATATATGTTATTATAGAGAGCAGTAAGGTCTACTGTATATATGTTATTATAGAGAGCAGTAAGGTCTACTGTATATATGTTATTATAGAGAGCAGTAAGGTCTACTGTATATATGTTATTATAGAGAGCAGTAAGGTCTACTGTATATATGTTATTATAGAGCGCAGTAAGGTCTACTGTATATATGTTATTATAGAGAGCAGTAAGGTCTACTGTATATATGTTCTATAGAGAGCAGTAAGGTCTACTGTGTATATGTTAATATAGAGAGCAGTAAGGTTTACTGTATATATGTTCTATAGAGAGCAGTAAGGTCTACTGTATATATGTTATTATAGAGAGCAGTAAGGTCTACTGTATATATGTTATTATAGAGAGCAGTAAGGTCTACTGTATATATGTTCTATTGTGAGCAGTAAGGTCTACTGTGTATATGTTCTATAGAGAGCAGTAAAGTCTACTGTGTATATGTTCTATAGAGAGCAGTAAGGTCTACTGTGTATATGTTCTATAGAGAGCAGTAAGGTCTACTGTGTATATGTTCTATAGAGAGCAGTAAAGTCTGCTGTATATGTGTTCTATAGACAGCAGTAAGGTCTACTGTGTATATGTTATTATAGAGAGCAGTAAGGTCTGCTGTGTATATGTTATTATAGAGAGCAGTAAGGTCTACTGTGTATATGTTATTATAGAGAGCAGTAAGGTCTACTGTGTATATGTTCTATAGAGAGCAGTAAGGTCTACTGTATATATGTTATTATAGAGAGCAGTAAGGTCTACTGTGTATATGTTATTATAGAGAGCAGTAAGGTCTACTGTGTATATGTTAATATAGAGAGCAGTAAGGTCTACTGTATATATGTTCTATAGAGAGCAGTAAGGTCTACTGTATATATGTTATTATAGAGAGCAGTAAGGTCTACTGTATATATGTTCTATAGAGAGCAGTAAGGTCTACTGTGTATATGTTAATATAGAGAGCAGTAAGGTCTACTGTATATATGTTATTATAGAGAGCAGTAAGGTCTACTGTGTATATGTTCTATAGAGAGCAGTAAAGTCTGCTGTGTATATGTTATTATAGAGAGCAGTAAGGTCTACTGTGTATATGTTAATATAGAGAGCAGTAAGGTCTACTGTGTATATGTTATTATAGAGAGCAGTAAGGTCTACTGTATATATGTTATTATAGAGAGCAGTAAGGTCTACTGTGTATATGTTAATATAGAGAGCAGTAAGGTCTACTGTATATATGTTCTATAGAGAGCAGTAAGGTCTACTGTGTATATGTTATTATAGAGAGCAGTAAGGTCTACTGTGTATATGTTATTATAGAGAGCAGTAAGATCTACTGTATATATGTTATTATAGAGAGCAGTAAGGTCTACTGTGTATATGTTATTATAGAGAGCAGTAAGGTCTACTGTATATGTGTTATTATAGAGAGCAGTAAGGTCTACTGTATATATGTTATTATAGAGAGCAGTAAGGTCTACTGTGTATATGTTATTATAGAGAGCAGTAAGGTCTACTGTGTATATGTTAATATAGAGAGCAGTAAGGTCTACTGTATATATGTTCTATAGAGAGCAGTAAGGTCTGCTGTGTATATGTTATTATAGAGAGCAGTAAGGTCTACTGTGTATATGTTCATATAGAGAGCAGTAAGGTCTACTGTGTATATGTTATTATAGAGAGCAGTAAGGTCTACTGTATATATGTTATTATAGAGAGCAGTAAGGTCTACTGTATATATGTTATTATAGAGAGCAGTAAGGTCTACTGTATATATGTTATTATAGAGAGCAGTAAGGTCTACTGTATATATGTTATTATAGAGAGCAGTAAGGTCTACTGTATATATGTTATTATAGAGAGCAGTAAGGTCTACTGTATATATGTTATTATAGAGAGCAGTAAGGTCTACTGTATATATGTTATTATAGAGCGCAGTAAGGTCTACTGTATATATGTTATTATAGAGAGCAGTAAGGTCTACTGTATATATGTTCTATAGAGAGCAGTAAGGTCTACTGTGTATATGTTAATATAGAGAGCAGTAAGGTTTACTGTATATATGTTCTATAGAGAGCAGTAAGGTCTACTGTATATATGTTATTATAGAGAGCAGTAAGGTCTACTGTATATATGTTATTATAGAGAGCAGTAAGGTCTACTGTATATATGTTCTATTGTGAGCAGTAAGGTCTACTGTGTATATGTTCTATAGAGAGCAGTAAAGTCTACTGTGTATATGTTCTATAGAGAGCAGTAAGGTCTACTGTGTATATGTTCTATAGAGAGCAGTAAGGTCTACTGTGTATATGTTCTATAGAGAGCAGTAAAGTCTGCTGTATATGTGTTCTATAGACAGCAGTAAGGTCTACTGTGTATATGTTCTATAGAGAGCAGTAAGGTCTGCTGTGTATATGTTATTATAGAGAGCAGTAAGGTCTACTGTGTATATGTTATTATAGAGAGCAGTAAGGTCTACTGTGTATATGTTCTATAGAGAGCAGTAAGGTCTACTGTATATATGTTATTATAGAGAGCAGTAAGGTCTACTGTGTATATGTTATTATAGAGAGCAGTAAGGTCTACTGTGTATATGTTAATATAGAGAGCAGTAAGGTCTACTGTATATATGTTCTATAGAGAGCAGTAAGGTCTACTGTATATATGTTATTATAGAGAGCAGTAAGGTCTACTGTATATATGTTCTATAGAGAGCAGTAAGGTCTACTGTGTATATGTTAATATAGAGAGCAGTAAGGTCTACTGTATATATGTTATTATAGAGAGCAGTAAGGTCTACTGTGTATATGTTCTATAGAGAGCAGTAAAGTCTGCTGTGTATATGTTATTATAGAGAGCAGTAAGGTCTACTGTGTATATGTTAATATAGAGAGCAGTAAGGTCTACTGTGTATATGTTATTATAGAGAGCAGTAAGGTCTACTGTATATATGTTATTATAGAGAGCAGTAAGGTCTACTGTGTATATGTTAATATAGAGAGCAGTAAGGTCTACTGTATATATGTTCTATAGAGAGCAGTAAGGTCTACTGTATATATGTTATTATAGAGAGCAGTAAGGTCTACTGTGTATATGTTATTATAGAGAGCAGTAAGGTCTACTGTGTATATGTTAATATAGAGAGCAGTAAGGTCTACTGTATATATGTTCTATAGAGAGCAGTAAGGTCTGCTGTGTATATGTTATTATAGAGAGCAGTAAGGTCTACTGTGTATATGTTCATATAGAGAGCAGTAAGGTCTACTGTGTATATGTTATTATAGAGAGCAGTAAGGTCTACTGTATATATGTTATTATAGAGAGCAGTAAGGTCTACTGTGTATATGTTAATATAGAGAGCAGTAAGGTCTACTGTATATATGTTCTATAGAGAGCAGTAAGGTCTGCTGTGTATATGTTATTATAGAGAGCAGTAAGGTCTACTGTATATATGTTATTATAGAGAGCAGTAAGGTCTACTGTATATATGTTCTATAGAGAGCAGTAAGGTCTACTGTATATATGTTCTATAGAGAGCAGTAAGGTCTACTGTATATATGTTATTATAGAGAGCAGTAAGGTCTACTGTATATATGTTATTATAGAGAGCAGTAAGGTCTACTGTATATATGTTATTATAGAGCGCAGTAAGGTCTGCTGTATATATGTTATTATAGAGCGCAGTAAGGTCTGCTGTGTATATGTTATTATAGAGAGCAGTAAGGTCTACTGTGTATATGTTATTATAGAGAGCAGTAAGGTCTACTGTATATATGTTATTATAGAGAGCAGTAAGGTCTACTGTATATATGTTCTATAGAGAGCAGTAAGGTCTACTGTGTATATGTTAATATAGAGAGCAGTAAGGTCTACTGTATATATGTTATATAGAGAGCAGTAAGGTCTACTGTATATATGTTCTATAGAGAGCAGTAAGGTCTACTGTGTATATGTTCTATAGAGAGCAGTAAGGTCTACTGTATATATGTTCTATAGAGAGCAGTAAGGTCTACTGTATATATGTTCTATAGAGAGCAGTAAGGTCTACTGTATATATGTTATTATAGAGAGCAGTAAGGTCTACTGTATATATGTTATTATAGAGAGCAGTAAGGTCTGCTGTATATATGTTATTATAGAGCGCAGTAAGGTCTACTGTATATATGTTATTATAGAGCGCAGTAAGGTCTGCTGTGTATATGTTATTATAGAGAGCAGTAAGGTCTACTGTGTATATGTTATTATAGAGAGCAGTAAGGTCTACTGTATATATGTTATTATAGAGAGCAGTAAGGTCTACTGTATATATGTTCTATAGAGAGCAGTAAGGTCTACTGTATATATGTTAATATAGAGAGCAGTAAGGTCTACTGTATATATGTTATTATAGAGAGCAGTAAGGTCTACTGTATATATGTTATTATAGAGAGCAGTAAGGTCTGCTGTGTATATGTTATTATAGAGAGCAGTAAGGTCTACTGTATATATGTTATTATAGAGAGCAGTAAGGTCTACTGTATATATGTTATTATAGAGAGCAGTAAGGTCTACTGTGTATATGTTAATATAGAGAGCAGTAAGGTCTACTGTATATATGTTATATAGAGAGCAGTAAGGTCTACTGTATATATGTTCTATAGAGAGCAGTAAGGTCTACTGTGTATATGTTCTATAGAGAGCAGTAAGGTCTACTGTATATATGTTCTATAGAGAGCAGTAAGGTCTACTGTATATATGTTCTATAGAGAGCAGTAAGGTCTACTGTGTATATGTTCTATAGAGAGCAGTAAGGTATACTGTGTATATGTTAATATAGAGAGCAGGAAGGTCTACTGTGTATATGTTCTATAGAGAGCAGTAAGGTCTACTGTATATATGTTCTATAGATAGCAGTAAGGTCTACTGTATATATGTTCTATAGAGAGCAGTAAGGTCTACTGTGTATATGTTCTATAGAGAGCAGTAAGGTCTACTGTATATATGTTCTATAGATAGCAGTAAGGTCTACTGTATATATGTTCTATAGAGAGCAGTAAGGTCTACTGTGTATATGTTCTATAGAGAGCAGTAAAGTCTGCTGTATATGTGTTCTATAGACAGCAGTAAGGTCTACTGTGTATATGTTATTATAGAGAGCAGTAAGGTCTACTGTGTATATGTTAATATAGAGAGCAGTAAGGTCTACTGTATATATGTTATTATAGAGAGCAGTAAGGTCTACTGTGTATATGTTATTATAGAGAGCAGTAAGGTCTACTGTATATATGTTAATATAGAGAGCAGTAAGGTCTACTGTGTATATGTTATTATAGAGAGCAGTAAGGTCTACTGTGTATATGTTCTATAGAGAGCAGTAAGGTCTACTGTATATATGTTATTATAGAGAGCAGTAAGGTCTACTGTATATATGTTCTATAGAAGGCAGTAAGGTCTGCTGTGTATATGTTATTATAGAGAGCAGTAAGGTCTACTGTATATATGTTATTATAGAGAGCAGTAAGGTCTACTGTATATATGTTCTATAGAGAGCAGTAAGGTCTACTGTATATATGTTAATATAGAGAGCAGTAAGGTCTACTGTATATATGTTATTATAGAGAGCAGTAAGGTCTACTGTATATATGTTATTATAGAGAGCAGTAAGGTCTGCTGTGTATATGTTCATTATAGAGCAGCAGGAAGGTCTACTGTATATATGATTATAGAGAGCAGTAAGGTCTACTGTATATATGTTATTATAGAGAGCAGTAAGGTCTACTGTGTATATGTTAATATAGAGAGCATTAAGGTCTACTGTATATATGTTCTATAGAGAGCAGTAAGGTCTACTGTGTATATGTTAATATAGAGAGCAGGAAGGTCTACTGTGTATATGTTAATATAGAGAGCAGTAAGGTCTACTTTATATATGTTATTATAGAGAGCAGTAAGGTCTACTGTGTATATGTTATATAGAGAGCAGTAAGGTCTACTGTGTATATGTTATTATAGAGAGCAGTAAGGTCTACTGTGTATATGTTCTATAGAGAGCAGTAAGGTCTACTGTGTATATGTTCTATAGAGAGCAGTAAGGTCTACTGTGTATATGTTATTATAGAGAGCAGTAAGGTCTACTGTATATTATTATAGAGAGCTGGCATACTGTACCCTGAGTGTACAAAACATTAAGAACACCTGCTCTTTCCACGACATGGACTGACCAACATCCCTTATTGATGTCACTTGTTAAATCCACTTCAGTCAGAGTAGGCTCCCGAGTGGGGCAGCGGTCTAAGGCACTGCATCTCAGTGCATCTTGATTCCAGGCTGTATCACATCCGGCTGTGATTGGGAGTCCCATAGGGCGGCGCACAATTGGCCCAGCGTCGTCCGGGTTTGGCCCGGGTAGGCCGTCATTTTAAATAAGAATTTGTTCTTAACTGACTTGCCTAGTTCAATAAAGGTTAAATGTAAAAATGAGGAGGAGGAGACAGGTTAAAGAAGGATTTTTAAGCCTTGAGACAATTGAGCCAAGGATTGTGTATGTGTGCCGTTCAGAGGGTGAATGGGCAAGAAAAAAGATTTGAAGTGCCTTTGAACGGGGTTTGGTAGTAGGTGCCATGAGCACCACTGGTGTAACTCAGTATTAGGAAGGTGTTCCTAACGTTTGGTGTACTCCGTGTATGTCCCAAACCTACCCCATTCCCACGCTGGCATAGAGCTGAGTCAGCCATGCCTACACCTGCTGGCTTTGTGTTCTTGCTTAGAAGCAATTACAAGTAAATTGCTCACTATTTTCATGACATTTATATCCTGCTTACTCAGTACCTGGGGTGCATGCTATACAGATATGGTCACTAACATTACAGTGAGTAATGCAATGTGAATCCTGTGATCTCCACAGATATGGTCACTAACATTACAGTGAGTAATGAAACGTGCATCCTGTGATCTCCACAGATATGGCCACTAACATTACAGTGAGTAATGAAACGTGCATCCTGTGATCTCCACAGATATGGTCACTAACATTACAGTGAATAATGAAACGTGCATCCTGTGATCTCCACAGATATGGTCACTAACATTACAGTGAATAATGAAACGTGCATCCTGTGATCTCCACAGATATGGTCACTAACATTACAGTGAATAATGAAACGTGCATCCTGTGATCTCCACAGATATGGTCACTAACATTACAGTGAGTAATGAAACGTGCATCCTGTGATCTCCACAGATATGGTCACTAACATTACAGTGAGTAATGAAACGTGCATCCTGTGATCTCCACAGATTAGGTCACTAACATTACAGTGAATAATGAAACGTGCATCCTGTGATCTCCACAGATATGGTCACTAACATTACAGTGAGTAATGCAACGTGCATCCTGTGATCTCCACAGATATGGTCACTAACATTACAGTGAGTAATGCAACGTGCATCCTGTGATCTCCACAGATATGGTCACTAACATTACAGTGAGTAATGAAACGTGCATCCTGTGATCTCCACAGATATGGTCACTAACATTACAGTGAATAATGAAACGTGCATCCTGTGATCTCCACAGATATGGTCACTAACATTACTGGAATAATGAAACGTGCATCCTGTGATCTCCACAGATATGGTCACTAACATTACAGTGAGTAATGAAACGTGCATCCTGTGATCTCCACAGATATGGTCACTAACATTACAGTGAATAATGAAACGTGCATCCTGTGATCTCCACAGATATGGTCACTAACATTACAGTGAGTAATGCAACGTGCATCCTGTGATCTCCACAGATATGGTCACTAACATTACAGTGAGTAATGAAACGTGCATCCTGTGATCTCCACAGATATGGTCACTAACATTACAGTGAGTAATGAAACGTGCATCCTGTGATCTCCACAGATATGGTCACTAACATTACAGTGAATAATGAAACGTACATCCTGTGATCTCCACAGATATGGTCACTAACATTACAGTGAGTAATGAAACGTGCATCCTGTGATCTCCACAGATATGGTCACTAACATTACAGTGAATAATGAAACGTGCATCCGTGATCTCCACAGATATGGTCACTAACATTACAGTGAGTAATGAAACGTGCATCCTGTGATCTCCACAGATATGGTCACTAACATTACAGTGAATAATGAAACGTGCATCCTGTGATCTCCACAGATATGGTCACTAACATTACAGTGAGTAATGAAACGTGCATCCTGTGATCTCCACAGATATGGTCACTAACATTACAGTGAGTAATGAAACGTGCATCCTGTGATCTCCACAATATGGTCACTAACATTACAGTGAGTTGAAACGTGCATCCTGTGATCTCCACAGATATGGTCACTAACATTACAGTGAGTAATGAAATGTGCATCCTGTGATCTCCACAGATATGGTCACTAACATTACAGTGAGTAATGAAACGTGCATCCTGTGATCTCCACAGATATGGTCACTAACATTACAGTGAGTAATGAAACGTGCATCCTGTGATCTCCACAGATATGGTCACTAACATTACAGTGAGTAATGACACGTGCATCCTGTGATCTCCACAGATATGGTCACTAACATTACAGTGATTAATGAAACGTGCATCCTGTGATCTCCACAGATATGGTCACTAACATTACAGTGAGTAATGAACACGTGCATCCTGTGATCTCCACAGATATGGTCACTAACATTACATAGTAAGAAACGTGCATCCTGTGATCTCCACAGATATGGTCACTAACATTACAGTGAGTAATGAAACGTGCATCCTTGTGATCTCCACAGATATGGTCACTAACATTACAGTGAGTAATGAACGTGCATCCTGTGATCTCCACAGATATGGTCCACTAACATTACAGTGAGTAATGAAACGTGCATCCTGTGATCTCCACAGATATGGTCACTAACATACAGTGATATATGAACGTGCATCCTGTGATCTCCACAGATATGTCACTAACATTACAGTGAGTAATGAAACGTACATCCTGTGATCTCCACAGATATGGTCACTAACATTACAGTGAATAATGAAACGTACATCCTGTGATCTCCACAGATATGGTCACTAACATTACAGTGAGTAATGAAAGTACATCCTGTGATCCCACAGATATGGTCACTACATTACAGTGAATAATGAAACGTACATCCTGTGATCTCCACAGATATGGTCACTAACATTACAGTGAATATGAAACGTGCATCCTGTGATCTCCACAGATATGGTCACTAACATTACAGTGAAATGAAACGTACATCCTGTGATCTCCACAGATATGGTCACTAACATTACAGTGAATAATGAAACGTACATCCGTGTATCTCCACAGATATGGTCACTAACATTACAGTGAATAATGAAACGTACATTTACATTTACATTAAGTCATTTAGCAGACGCTCTTATCCAGAGCGACTTACATCCTGTGATCTCCACAGATATGGTCACTAACATTACAGTGAGTAATGAAACGTGCATCCTGATCTCCACAGATATGGTCACTAACATTACAGTGAATAATGAAACGTACATCCTGTGATCTCCACAGATATGGTCACTAACATTACAGTGAGTAATGAACGTGCATCCTGTGATCTCCACAGATATGGTCACTAACATTACAGTGAATAATGAAACGTGCATCCTGTGATCTCCACAGATATGGTCACTAACATTACAGTGAGTAATGCAACGTGCATCCTGTGATCTCCACAGATATGGTCACTAACATTACAGTGAGTAATGAAACGTGCATCCTGTGATCTCCACAGATATGGTCACTAACATTACAGTGAGTAATGAAACGTGCATCCTGTGATCTCCACAGATATGGTCACTAACATTACAGTGAATAATGAAACGTACATCCTGTGATCTCCACAGATATGGTCACTAACATTACAGTGAGTAATGAAACGTGCATCCTGTGATCTCCACAGATATGGTCACTAACATTACAGTGAGTAATGCAACGTGCATCCTGTGATCTCCACAGATATGGTCACTAACATTACAGTGAGTAATGAACGTGCATCCTGTGATCTCCACAGATATGGTCACTAACATTACAGTGAATAATGAAACGTGCATCCTGTGATCTCCACAGATATGTCACTAACATTACAGTGAGTAATGAAACGTGCATCCTGTGATCCCACAGATATGGTCACTAACATTACAGTGAGTAATGAAACGTGCATCCTGTGATCTCCACAGATATGGTCACTAACATTACAGTGAGTAATGAAACGTGCATCCTGTGATCTCCACAGATATGGTCACTAACATTACAGTGAGTAATGAAACGTGCATCCTGTGATCCCACAGTATGGTCACTAACATTACAGTGAGTAATGAAACGTGCATCCTGTGATCTCCACAGATATGGTCACTAACATTACAGTGAGTAATGAAACGTGCATCCTGTGATCTCCACAGATATGGTCACTAACATTACAGTGAGTAATGAAACGTGCATCCTGTGATCTCCACAGATATGGTCACTAACATTACAGTGAGTAATGAAACGTGCATCCTGTGATCTCCACAGATATGGTCACTAACATTACAGTGAGTAATGACACGTGCATCCTGTGATCTCCACAGATATGGTCACTAACATTACAGTGAGTAATGAAACGTGCATCCTGTGATCTCCACAGATATGGTCACTAACATTACAGTGAGTAATGAAACGTGCATCCTGTGATCTCCACAGATATGGTCACTAACATTACAGTGAGTAATGAAACGTGCATCCTGTGATCTCCACAGATATGGTCACTAACATTACAGTGAGTAATGAAACGTGCATCCTGTGATCTCCACAGATATGGTCACTAACATTACAGTGAGTAATGACACTGCATCCTGTGATCTCCACAGATATGGTCACTAACATTACAGTGAGTAATGAAACGTGCATCCTGTGATCTCCACAGATATGGTCACTAACATTACAGTGAGTAATGAAACGTGCATCCTGTGATCTCCACAGATATGGTCACTAACATTACAGTGAGTAATGAAACGTGCATCCTGTGATCTCCACAGATATGGTCACTAACATTACAGTGAGTAATGAACGTGCATCCTGTGATCTCCACAGATATGGTCACTACATTACAGTGAGTAATGAAACGTCATCCTGTGATCTCCACAGATTGGTCACTAACATTACAGTGAATAATGAAACGTACATCCTGTGATCTCCACAGATATGGTCACTAACATTACAGTGAGTAATGAAACGTACATCCTGTGATCTCCACAGATATGGTCACTAACATTACAGTGAATAATGAAACGTACATCCTGTGATCTCCACAGATATGGTCACTAACATTACAGTGAATAATGAAACGTGCATCCTGTGATCTCCACAGATATGGTCACTAACATTACAGTGAATAATGAAACGTACATCCTGTGATCTCCACAGATATGGTCACTAACATTACAGTGAATAATGAAACGTACATCCTGTGATCTCCACAGATATGGTCACTAACATTACAGTGAATAATGAAACGTACATTTACATTTACATTTAAGTCATTTAGCAGACGCTCTTATCCAGAGCGACTTACATCCTGTGATCTCCACAGATATGGTCACTAACATTACAGTGAGTAATGAAACGTGCATCCTGTGATCTCCACAGATATGGTCACTAACATTACAGTGAATAATGAAACGTGCATCCTGTGATCTCCACGATATGGTCACTAACATTACAGTGAGTAATGAAACGTGCATCCTGTGATCTCCACAGATATGGTCACTAACATTACAGTGAATAATGAAACGTGCATCCTGTGATCTCCACAGATATGGTCACTAACATTACAGTGAGTAATGCAACGTGCATCCTGTGATCTCCACAGATATGGTCACTAACATTACAGTGAGTAATGAAACGTGCATCCTGTGATCTCCACAGATATGGTCACTAACATTACAGTGAGTAATGAAACGTGCATCCTGTGATCTCCACAGATATGGTCACTAACATTACAGTGAATAATGAAACGTCATCCTGTGATCTCCACAGATATGGTCACTAACATTACAGTGAGTAATGAAACGTGCATCCTGTGATCTCCACAGATATGGTCACTAACATTACAGTGAGTAATGAAACGTGCATCCTGTGATCTCCACAGATATGGTCACTAACATTACAGTGAGTAATGAAACGTGCATCCTGTGATCTCCACAGATATGGTCACTAACATTACAGTGAATAATGAAACGTGCATCCTGTGATCTCCACAGATATGGTCACTAACATTACAGTGAGTAATGAAACGTGCATCCTGTGATCTCCACAGATATGGTCACTAACATTACAGTGAGTAATGAAACGTGCATCCTGTGATCTCCACAGATATGGTCACTAACATTACAGTGAGTAATGAAACGTGCATCCTGTGATCTCCACAGATATGGTCACTAACATTACAGTGAGTAATGAAACGTGCATCCTGTGATCTCCACAGATATGGTCACTAACATTACAGTGAGTAATGAAACGTGCATCCTGTGATCTCCACAGATATGGTCACTAACATTACAGTGAGTAATGAAACGTGCATCCTGTGATCTCCACAGATATGGTCACTAACATTACAGTGAGTAATGAACGTGCATCCTGTGATCTCCACATATGGTCACTAACATTACAGTGAGTAATGAAACGTGCATCCTGTGATCTCCACAGATATGGTCACTAACATTACAGTGAGTAATGAACGATGCATCCGTGATCTCCACAGATATGGTCACTAACATTACAGTGAGTAATGAAACGTGCATCCTGTGATTCCACAGATATGGTCACTAACATTACAGTGAGTAATGAAACGTGCATCCTGTGATCTCCACAGATATGGTCACTAACATTACAGTGAGTAATGAAAACGTGCATCCTGTGATCTCCACAGATATGGTCACTAACATTACAGTGAGTAATGAAACGTGCATCCTGTGATCTCCACAGATATGGTCACTAACATTAACAAATAAAAAAAGATAAAA